>NW_026558848.1:0-111623 GCF_026930045.1 Uloborus diversus | reverse complement strand
TAACCGCAGGCCCACTAAGTTCAACCGACCTTGGATTAGCTCAACTGAACGCCAACTAAGCTCAACCGGCCTTTGTTTGGCTCAACTGCCTGCCCACTAAGCTCAACCGACCTTTGATTGGCTCAACTGCCCGTCCACTAAGCTCACCCGACCTTTGATTGGCTCAACTGCCTGCCCACTAAGCTCAACCGGACTATTGATTGGCTCAAATGACCGACCATTAAGTTAAACCGACCATTCATTATTTCAACTACCCGACCACTAAGCTCAACCGACCATTGATTGGGCTCAACAGCCCGCCCACTAAGCTGAACAGACAATTGATTGGCTCAACTGCTCGCCCCACTAAGCTCAAACGACCATTGATTGGCTCCACTTACAGCCCACTGAGCTCAACAGACCATTGATTGGCTCAACTGCCCGCCCCACTAAGCTCAACCGACCATTGATTGGCTCAACTGACCGCCCACTAAGCTCAACCGACCTTTGATTGGCTGAACTGACCGCCCACTAAGCTCAACCGACCCACTGATAGGCTCAAATGCCCGCCCATCTAAGCTCAACCGACCAATGATTGGCTCAAATGCCCGCCCATCTAAGCTTAACGGAAACATTGATTGACTCAACTGACCGCCCACTAAGCTCAACCGACCAGTAATTGGCTTAACTGCCCGCCCATTAATTTCAACCGACCATTGATTGGCTCAACTTCCCGTCCACGAAGCTCAACCGACCATTGATTTGCTCAACTGACCGCCCACTAAGCTCAACCGACCTTTGATTGGCTGAACTGACCGCCCACTAAGCTCAACCGACCACTGATTGGCTCAACTGCCCGCCCACTAAGCTCAACCGACCATTGATTGGCTCAACTGCCCGCCCACTAAGCTCAACCAACATTGGATTGGATCAACTGCCCGCCCCACTAAGCTCAACCGACTATTGATTGGCTCAACTGACCGACCATTAAGTTTAACCGACCATTCATTATTTCAACTACCCGACCACTAAGCTCAACCGACCATTGATTGGCTCAACAGCCCGCCCACTAAGCTGAACAGACAATTGATTGGCTCAACTGCCTGCCCACTAAGCTCACAACCGACCAGTAATTGGCTTAACTGCCCGCCCACTAATTTCAACCGACCATTGATTGGCTCAACTTCCCGTCCACGAAGCTCAACCGACCATTGATTTGCTCAACTGACCGCCCACTAAGCTCAACCGACCTTTGATTGGCTGAACTGACCGCCCACTAAGCTCAACCGACCACTGATTGGCTCAACTGCCCGCCCACTAAGCTCAACCGACCATTGATTGGCTCAACTGCCCGCCCACTAAGCTCAACCAACATTGGATTGGCTCAACTGCCCGCCCACTAAGCTCAACCGACTATTGATTGGCTCAACTGACCGACCATTAAGTTTAACCGACCATTCATTATTTCAACTACCCGACCACTAAGCTCAACCGACCATTGATTGGCTCAACAGCCCGCCCACTAAGCTGAACAGACAATTGATTGGCTCAACAGCCCGCCCACTAAGCTCAACCGACCATTGATTGGCTCAACTACCCGCCCACTAAGCTCAACCGACCATTGATTGGCTCAACAGCCCGCCCACTAAGCTCAACCGACCATTGATTGACTCAACTACCGCCCACTAAGCTCAACCGACCATTGATTGGCTTAACTGCCCGCCCCCTAATTTCAACCGACCATTGATTGGCTCAACTGCCCGTCCACGAAGCTCAACCGACCATTGATTGGCTCAACTGACCGCCCACTAAGCCAACCGACTTTTGATTGGCTCAACTGCCGGCCCACTAAGCTCAACCGAACTTTGATTGGCTGAACTGACCGGCCCACTAAGCTCAACCGACCATTGACTGGCTCAACTGCCCGCCCACTAAGCTCAACCGACCATTGATTGGCTCAACTGCCGGCCCACTAAGCTCAACCGACCATTGATTGGCTCAACTGCCCGCCCACTAAGCTCAACCGACCACTGATTGGCTCAACTGCCCGCCCACTAAGCTCAACCGACCACTGATTGGCTCAACTGCCCGCCCACTAAGCTCAACCTACCTTGGATTGGCTCAACTGCAAGCCCACTGAGATCAACCGACCTTGGATTAGCTCAACTGCCCGCCCACTAAGCTCAACCGGACCATTGATTTGCTCAACTCACCGCCCATTAAGCTCCACCGACCATTGATTTGCTCACTAACCGCCCACTAAGCTCAAACGACCATTGATTGGCTCAACGGACCGCCCACTAAGCTCAACCGACCATTGTATGCTCAACCCGACCATTGATTGGCTCTACTGACCGCCCACTAAGCTCAACCGACCATTGATTGGCTCAACTGCCCGCCCACTAAGCTCAACCGACCATTGATTGGCTCAACTGCCCGCCCACTAAGCCCAACCGGCCATTGATTGGCTCAACTGCCTGCCCAATAAGATCAACCGACCATGGATTGGCTCACCTGCCCGCCCACTAAGCTCAACCGACCATTGACTGGCTCAACTGCCCGCCCACTAAGCTCAACCGACCATTGATTGGCTCAACTGCCCGCCCACTAAGCTCAACCGACCATTGATTGGCTCAACTGCCCGCCCACTAAGCTCAACCGACCCATTGATTGGCTCAACTGCCCCGCCCACTAAGCTCAACCAACCTTGGATTGGCTCCACTGCACGCCCCACTAAGCTCAACCGACCTTGGATTAGCTCAACTGCAAGCCCACTTAGCTCAACCGACCATTGATTCTCTCAACTCACCGACCATTAATCTCCACCGACCATTGATTTGGCTCAACAGCCCGCCCATTAAGCTCAACAGACCATTGATTGGCCCAACTGCCCGCCCCACTAAGCTCAACCGACCTTTTGATTGGATCAACTGCACGACCACTTAGCTAAACCGACCTTGGATTGGCTTCAACTGCCCGCCCACTAAGCTCAACCGACCATTGATTGGCTCAACTGACCGCCCATTAAGCTCAACCTACCATTGATTGACTCAACTGCCCGCCCACTAAGCTCAACCGACCACTGATAGGCTCAAATGCCCGCCCATCTAAGCTCAACCGACCAATGATTGGCTCAAATGCCCGCCCATCTAAGCTTAACAGAACATTGATTGACTCAACTGATCGCCCACTAAGCTCAACCGACCAGTAATTGGCTTAACTGCCCGCCCACTAATTTCAACCGACCATTGATTGGCTCAACTGCCCGTCCACGAAGATCAACCGACCATTGATTGGCTCAACTGACCGCCCACTAAGCTCAACCGACCTTTGATTGGCTGAACTGACCGCCCACTAAGCTCAACCGACCATTGATTGGCTCAACTGCCCGCCCCACTAAGCTCAACCGACCATTAATTGGCTCAACTGCCCGCCCACTAAGCTCAACCGACCATTGATTGGCTCAACTGCCCGCCCACTAAGCTCAACCAACCTTGGATTGGCTCAACTGCACGCCCACTAAGCTCAACTGACCTTAGATTAGCTCAACTGAACGCCCACTAAGCTCAACCGGCCTTTGTTTGGCTCAACTGCCTGCCCACTAAGCTCAACCGACCTTTGATTGGCCCCAACTGCCCGCCCACTAAGCTCACCCGACCTTTGATTGGCTCAACTGCCCGCCCACTAAGCTCAACCGACTATTGATTGGCTCAACTGACCGACCATTAAGTTTAACCGACCATTCATTATTTCAACTACCCGACCACTAAGCTCAACCGACCATTGATTGGCTCAACAGCCCGCCCACTAAGCTGAACAGACAATTGATTGGCTCAACTGCCTGCCCACTAAGCTCAACCGACCATTGATTGGCTCAACTGACCGCCCATTAAGCTCAACCGACCATTGATTGGCTCAACTACCCGCCCACTAAGCTCAACCGACCATTGATTGGCTCAACAGCCCGCCCACTAAGCTCAACCGACCATTGATTGACTCAACTACCGCCCACTAAGCTCAACCGACCATTGATTGGCTTAACTGCCCCGCCCACTAATTTCAACCGACCATTGATTGGCTCAACTGCCCGTCCACGAAGCTCAACCGACCATTGATTGGCTCAACTGACCGCCCACTAAGCCAACCGACTTTTGATTGGCTCAACTGCCGGCCCACTAAGCTCAACCGAACTTTGATTGGCTGAACTGACCGCCCCACTAAGCTCAACCGACCATTGACTGGCTCAACTGCCCGCCCACTAAGCTCAAACCGACCATTGATTGGCTCAACTGCCGGCCCACTAAGCTCAACCGACCATTGATTGGCTCAACTGCCCGCCCACTAAGCTCAACCGACCACTGATTGGCTCAACTGCCCGCCCACTAAGCTCAACCTACCTTGGATTGGCTCAACTGCAAGCCCACTGAGATCAACCGACCTTGGATTAGCTCAACTGCCCGCCCACTAAGCTCAACCGACCATTGATTTGCTCAACTCACCGCCCATTAAGCTCCACCGACCATTGATTTGCTCAACTAACCGCCCACTAAGCTCAAACGACCATTGATTGGCTCAACGGACCGCCCACTAAGCTCAACCGACCATTGTATGCTCAACCGACCATTGATTGGCTCTACTGACCGCCCACTAAGCTCAACCGACCATTGATTGGCTCAACTGCCCGCCCACTAAGCTCAACCGACCATTGATTGGCTCAACTGCCCGCCCACTAAGCCCAACCGGCCATTGATTGGCTCAACTGCCTGCCCAATAAGATCAACCGACCATGGATTGGCTCACCTGCCCGCCCACTAAGCTCAACCGACCATTGACTGGCTCAACTGCCCGCCCACTAAGCTCAACCGACCATTGATTGGCTCAACTGCCCGCCCACTAAGCTCAACCGACCATTGATTGGCTCAACTGCCCGCCCACTAAGCTCAACCGACCATTGATTGGCTCAACTGCCCGCCTACTAAGCTCAACCGACCATTGATTGGCTCAACTGCCCGCCCACTAAGCTCAACCAACCTTGGATTGGCTCCACTGCACGCCCACTAAGCTCAACCGACCTTGGATTAGCTCAACTGCAAGCCCACTAATCTCAACCGACCATTGTATGCTCAACCGACCATTGATTGGCTCTACTGACCGCCCACTAAGCTCAACCGACCATTGATTGGCTCAACTGCCCGCCCACTAAGCTCAACCGACCATTGATTGGCTCAACTGCCCGCCCACTAAGCCCAACCTGCCATTGATTGGCTCAACTGCCTGCCCAATAAGATCAACCGAATATGGATTGGCTCACCTGCCCGCCCACTAAGCTCAACCGACCATTGACTGGCTCAACTGCCCGCCCACTAAGCTCAACCGACCATTGATTGGCTCAACTGCCCGCCCACTAAGCTCAACCGAACATTGATTGGCTCAACTGCCCGCCCACTAAGCTCAACCGACCATTGATTGGCTCAACTGCCCGCCCACTAAGCTCAACCAACCTTGGATTGGCTCAACTGCACGCCCACTAAGCTCAACCGACCTTGGATTAGCTCAACTGCAAGCCCACTAAGCTCAACTGACCATTGATTCGCTCAACTCACCGACCATTAATCTCCACCGACCATTGATTGGCTCAACAGCCCGCCCATTAAGCTCAACAGACCATTGATTGGCCCAACTGCCCGCCCACTAAGCTCAACCGACCTTTGATTGGATCAACTGCACGACCACTTAGCTCAACCGACCTTGGATTGGCTCAACTGCCCGCCCACTAAGCTCAACCGACCATTGATTGGCTCAACTGACCGCCCATTAAGCTCAACCTACCATTGATTGACTCAACTGCCCGCCCACTAAGCTGAACCGACCACTGATAGGCTCAAATGCCCGCCCATCTAAGCTCAACCGACCAATGATTGGCTCAAATGCCCGCCCATCTAAGCTTAACAGAACATTGATTGACTCAACTGATCGCCCACTAAGCTCAACCGACCAGTAATTGGCTTAACTGCCCGCCCACTAATTTCAACCGACCATTGATTGGCTCAACTGCCCGTCCACGAAGATCAACCGACCATTGATTGGCTCAACTGTCCGCCCACTAAGCTCAACCGACCTTTGATTGGCTGAACTGACCGCCCACTAATTTCAACCGACCATTGATTGGCTCAACTGCCCGCCCACTAAGCTCAACCGACCATTAATTGGCTCAACTGCCCGCCCACTAAGCTCAACCGACCATTGATTGGCTCAACTGCCCGCCCACTAAGCTCAACCAACCTTGGATTGGCTCAACTGCACGCCCACTAAGCTCAACCGACCTTGGATTAGCTCAACTGAACGCCCACTAAGCTCAACCGGCCTTTGTTTGGCTCAACTGCCTGCCCACTAAGCTCAACCGACCTTTGATTGGCCCAACTGCCCGCCCACTAAGCTCACCCGACCTTTGATTGGCTCAACTGCCCGCCCACTAAGCTCAACCGACTATTGATTGGCTCAACTGACCGACCATTAAGTTTAACCGACCATTCATTATTTCAACTACCCGACCACTAAGCTCAACCGACCATTGATTGGCTCAACAGCCCGCCCACTAAGCTGAACAGACAATTGATTGGCTCAACTGCCTGCCCACTAAGCTCAAACGACCATTGATTGGCTCCACTGACCGCCCACTGAGCTCAACAGACCATTGATTGGCTCAACTGCCCGCCCACTAAGCTCAACCGACCATTGATTGGCTCAACTGACCGCCCACTAAGCTCAACCGACCTTTGATTGGCTGAACTGACCGCCCACTAAGCTCAACCGACCACTGATAGGCTCAAATGCCCGCCCATCTAAGCTCAACCGACCAATGATTGGCTCAAATGCCCGCCCATCTAAGCTTAACGGAACATTGATTGACTCAACTGACCGCCCACTAAGCTCAACCGACCAGTAATTGGCTTAACTGCCCGCCCACTAATTTCAACCGACCATTGATTGGCTCAACTTCCCGTCCACGAAGCTCAACCGACCATTGATTTGCTCAACTGACCGCCCACTAAGCTCAACCGACCTTTGATTGGCTGAACTGACCGCCCACTAAGCTCAACCGACCACTGATTGGCTCAACTGCCCGCCCACTAAGCTCAACCGACCATTGATTGGCTCAACTGCCCGCCCACTAAGCTCAACCAACATTGGATTGGATCAACTGCCCGCCCACTAAGCTCAACCGACTATTGATTGGCTCAACTGACCGACCATTAAGTTTAACCGACCATTCATTATTTCAACTACCCGACCACTAAGCTCAACCGACCATTGATTGGCTCAACAGCCCGCCCACTAAGCTGAACAGACAATTGATTGGCTCAACTGCCTGCCCACTAAGCTCACAACCGACCAGTAATTGGCTTAACTGCCCGCCCACTAATTTCAACCGACCATTGATTGGCTCAACTTCCCGTCCACGAAGCTCAACCGACCATTGATTTGCTCAACTGACCGCCCACTAAGCTCAACCGACCTTTGATTGGCTGAACTGACCGCCCACTAAGCTCAACCGACCACTGATTGGCTCAACTGCCCGCCCACTAAGCTCAACCGACCATTGACTGGCTCAACTGCCCGCCCACTAAGCTCAACCGACCATTGATTGGCTCAACTGCCGGCCCACTAAGCTCAACCGACCATTGATTGGCTCAACTGCCCGCCCACTAAGCTCAACCGACCACTGATTGGCTCAACTGCCCGCCCACTAAGCTCAACCTACCTTGGATTGGCTCAACTGCAAGCCCACTGAGATCAACCGACCTTGGATTAGCTCAACTGCCCGCCCACTAAGCTCAACCGACCATTGATTTGCTCAACTCACCGCCCATTAAGCTCCACCGACCATTGATTTGCTCAACTAACCGCCCACTAAGCTCAAACGACCATTGATTGGCTCAACTGACCGCCCACTAATCTCAACCGACCATTGTATGCTCAACCGACCATTGATTGGCTCTACTGACCGCCCACTAAGCTCAACCGACCATTGATTGGCTCAACTGCCCGCCCACTAAGCTCAACCGACCATTGATTGGCTCAACTGCCCGCCCACTAAGCCCAACTGGCCATTGATTGGCTCAACTGCCTGCCCAATAAGATCAACCGACCATGGATTGGCTCACCTGCCCGCCCACTAAGCTCAACCGACCATTGACTGGCTCAACTGCCCGCCCACTAAGCTCAACCGACCATTGATTGGCTCAACTGCCCGCCCACTAAGCTCAACCGACCATTGATTGGCTCAACTGCCCGCCCACTAAGCTCAACCGACCATTGATTGGCTCAACTGCCCGCCCACTAAGCTCAACCAACCTTGGATTGGCTCAACTGCACGCCCACTAAGCTCAACCGACCTTGGATTAGCTCAACTGCAAGCCCACTAAGCTCAACTGACCATTGATTCGCTCAACTCACCGACCATTAATCTCCACCGACCATTGATTGGCTCAACAGCCCGCCCATTAAGCTCAACAGACCATTGATTGGCCCAACTGCCCGCCCACTAAGCTCAACCGACCTTTGATTGGATCAACTGCACGACCACTTAGCTCAACCGACCTTGGATTGGCTCAACTGCCCGCCCACTAAGCTCAACCGACCATTGATTGGCTCAACTGACCGCCCATTAAGCTCAACCTACCATTGATTGACTCAACTGCCCGCCCACTAAGCTCAACCGACCACTAATAGGCTCAAATGCCCGCCCATCTAAGCTCAACCGACCAATGATTGGCTCAAATGCCCGCCCATCTAAGCTTAACAGAACATTGATTGACTCAACTGATCGCCCACTAAGCTCAACCGACCAGTAATTGGCTTAACTGCCCGCCCACTAATTTCAACCGACCATTGATTGGCTCAACTGCCCGTCCACGAAGATCAACCGACCATTGATTGGCTCAACTGACCGCCCACTAAGCTCAACCAACCTTGGATTGGCTCAACTGCACGCCCACTAAGCTCAACCGACCTTGGATTAGCTCAACTGAACGCCCACTAAGCTCAACCGGCCTTTGTTTGGCTCAACTGCCTGCCCACTAAGCTCAACCGACCTTTGATTGGCCCAACTGCCCGCCCACTAAGCTCACCCGACCTTTGGTTGGCTCAACTGCCCGCCCACTAAGCTCAACCGACTATTGATTGGCTCAACTGACCGACCATTAAGTTTAACCGACCATTCATTATTTCAACTACCCGACCACTAAGCTCAACCGACCATTGATTGGCTCAACAGCCCGCCCACTAAGCTGAACAGACAATTGATTGGCTCAACTGCCTGCCCACTAAGCTCAAACGACCATTGATTGGCTCCACTGACCGCCCACTGAGCTCAACAGACCATTGATTGGCTCAACTGCCCGCCCACTAAGCTCAACCGACCATTGATTGGCTCAACTGACCGCCCACTAAGCTCAACCGACCTTTGATTGGCTGAACTGACCGCCCACTAAGCTCAACCGACCACTGATAGGCTCAAATGCCCGCCCATCTAAGCTCAACCGACCAATGATTGGCTCAAATGCCCGCCCATCTAAGCTTAACGGAACATTGATTGACTCAACTGACCGCCCACTAAGCTCAACCGACCAGTAATTGGCTTAACTGCCCGCCCACTAATTTCAACCGACCATTGATTGGCTCAACTTCCCGTCCACGAAGCTCAACCGACCATTGATTTGCTCAACTGACCGCCCACTAAGCTCAACCGACCTTTGATTGGCTGAACTGACCGCCCACTAAGCTCAACCGACCACTGATTGGCTCAACTGCCCGCCCACTAAGCTCAACCGACCATTGATTGGCTCAACTGCCCGCCCACTAAGCTCAACCAACATTGGATTGGATCAACTGCCCGCCCACTAAGCTCAACCGACTATTGATTGGCTCAACTGACCGACCATTAAGTTTAACCGACCATTCATTATTTCAACTACCCGACCACTAAGCTCAACCGACCATTGATTGGCTCAACAGCCCGCCCACTAAGCTGAACAGACAATTGATTGGCTCAACTGCCTGCCCACTAAGCTCACAACCGACCAGTAATTGGCTTAACTGCCCGCCCACTAATTTCAACCGACCATTGATTGGCTCAACTTCCCGTCCACGAAGCTCAACCGACCATTGATTTGCTCAACTGACCGCCCACTAAGCTCAACCGACCTTTGATTGGCTGAACTGACCGCCCACTAAGCTCAACCGACCACTGATTGGCTCAACTGCCCGCCCACTAAGCTCAACCGACCATTGACTGGCTCAACTGCCCGCCCACTAAGCTCAACCGACCATTGATTGGCTCAACTGCCGGCCCACTAAGCTCAACCGACCATTGATTGGCTCAACTGCCCGCCCACTAAGCTCAACCGACCACTGATTGGCTCAACTGCCCGCCCACTAAGCTCAACCTACCTTGGATTGGCTCAACTGCAAGCCCACTGAGATCAACCGACCTTGGATTAGCTCAACTGCCCGCCCACTAAGCTCAACCGACCATTGATTTGCTCAACTCACCGCCCATTAAGCTCCACCGACCATTGATTTGCTCAACTAACCGCCCACTAAGCTCAAACGACCATTGATTGGCTCAACTGACCGCCCACTAATCTCAACCGACCATTGTATGCTCAACCGACCATTGATTGGCTCTACTGACCGCCCACTAAGCTCAACCGACCATTGATTGGCTCAACTGCCCGCCCACTAAGCTCAACCGACCATTGATTGGCTCAACTGCCCGCCCACTAAGCCCAACCGGCCATTGATTGGCTCAACTGCCTGCCCAATAAGATCAACCGACCATGGATTGGCTCACCTGCCCGCCCACTAAGCTCAACCGACCATTGACTGGCTCAACTGCCCGCCCACTAAGCTCAACCGACCATTGATTGGCTCAACTGCCCGCCCACTAAGCTCAACCGACCATTGATTGGCTCAACTGCCCGCCCACTAAGCTCAACCGACCATTGATTGGCTCAACTGCCCGCCCACTAAGCTCAACCAACCTTGGATTGGCTCAACTGCACGCCCACTAAGCTCAACCGACCTTGGATTAGCTCAACTGCAAGCCCACTAAGCTCAACTGACCATTGATTCGCTCAACTCACCGACCATTAATCTCCACCGACCATTGATTGGCTCAACAGCCCGCCCATTAAGCTCAACAGACCATTGATTGGCCCAACTGCCCGCCCACTAAGCTCAACCGACCTTTGATTGGATCAACTGCACGACCACTTAGCTCAACCGACCTTGGATTGGCTCAACTGCCCGCCCACTAAGCTCAACCGACCATTGATTGGCTCAACTGACCGCCCATTAAGCTCAACCTACCATTGATTGACTCAACTGCCCGCCCACTAAGCTCAACCGACCACTAATAGGCTCAAATGCCCGCCCATCTAAGCTCAACCGACCAATGATTGGCTCAAATGCCCGCCCATCTAAGCTTAACAGAACATTGATTGACTCAACTGATCGCCCACTAAGCTCAACCGACCAGTAATTGGCTTAACTGCCCGCCCACTAATTTCAACCGACCATTGATTGGCTCAACTGCCCGTCCACGAAGATCAACCGACCATTGATTGGCTCAACTGACCGCCCACTAAGCTCAACCGACCTTTGATTGGCTGAACTGACCGCCCACTAAGCTCAACCGACCATTGATTGGCTCAACTGCCCGCCCACTAAGCTCAACCGACCATTAATTGGCTCAACTGCCCGCCCACTAAGCTCAACCGACCATTGATTGGCTCAACTGCCCGCCCACTAAGCTCAACCAACCTTGGATTGGCTCAACTGCACGCCCACTAAGCTCAACCGACCTTGGATTAGCTCAACTGAACGCCCACTAAGCTCAACCGGCCTTTGTTTGGCTCAACTGCCTGCCCACTAAGCTCAACCGACCTTTGATTGGCCCAACTGCCCGCCCACTAAGCTCACCCGACCTTTGATTGGCTCAACTGCCCGCCCACTAAGCTCAACCGACTATTGATTGGCTCAACTGACCGACCATTAAGTTTAACCGACCATTCATTATTTCAACTACCCGACCACTAAGCTCAACCGACCATTGATTGGCTCAACAGCCCGCCCACTAAGCTGAACAGACAATTGATTGGCTCAACTGCCTGCCCACTAAGCTCAAACGACCATTGATTGGCTCCACTGACCGCCCACTGAGCTCAACAGACCATTGATTGGCTCAACTGCCCGCCCACTAAGCTCAACCGACCATTGATTGGCTCAACTGACCGCCCACTAAGCTCAACCGACCTTTGATTGGCTGAACTGACCGCCCACTAAGCTCAACCGACCACTGATAGGCTCAAATGCCCGCCCATCTAAGCTCAACCGACCAATGATTGGCTCAAATGCCCGCCCATCTAAGCTTAACGGAACATTGATTGACTCAACTGACCGCCCACTAAGCTCAACCGACCAGTAATTGGCTTAACTGCCCGCCCACTAATTTCAACCGACCATTGATTGGCTCAACTTCCCGTCCACGAAGCTCAACCGACCATTGATTTGCTCAACTGACCGCCCACTAAGCTCAACCGACCTTTGATTGGCTGAACTGACCGCCCACTAAGCTCAACCGACCACTGATTGGCTCAACTGCCCGCCCACTAAGCTCAACCGACCATTGATTGGCTCAACTGCCCGCCCACTAAGCTCAACCAACATTGGATTGGATCAACTGCCCGCCCACTAAGCTCAACCGACTATTGATTGGCTCAACTGACCGACCATTAAGTTTAACCGACCATTCATTATTTCAACTACCCGACCACTAAGCTCAACCGACCATTGATTGGCTCAACAGCCCGCCCACTAAGCTGAACAGACAATTGATTGGCTCAACTGCCTGCCCACTAAGCTCACAACCGACCAGTAATTGGCTTAACTGCCCGCCCACTAATTTCAACCGACCATTGATTGGCTCAACTTCCCGTCCACGAAGCTCAACCGACCATTGATTTGCTCAACTGACCGCCCACTAAGCTCAACCGACCTTTGATTGGCTGAACTGACCGCCCACTAAGCTCAACCGACCACTGATTGGCTCAACTGCCCGCCCACTAAGCTCAACCGACCATTGATTGGCTCAACTGCCCGCCCACTAAGCTCAACCAACATTGGATTGGTTCAACTGCCCGCCCACTAAGCTCAACCGACTATTGATTGGCTCAACTGACCGACCATTAAGTTTAACCGACCATTCATTATTTCAACTACCCGACCACTAAGCTCAACCGACCATTGATTGGCTCAACAGCCCGCCCACTAAGCTGAACAGACAATTGATTGGCTCAACTGCCTGCCCACTAAGCTCAACCGACCATTGATTGGCTCAACTGACCGCCCATTAAGCTCAACCGACCATTGATTGGCTCAATTACCCGCCCACTAAGCTCAACCGACCATTGATTGGCTCAACAGCCCGCCCACTAAGCTCAACCGACCATTGATTGACTCAACTACCGCCCACTAAGCTCAACCGACCATTGATTGGCTTAACTGCCCGCCCACTAATTTCAACCGACCATTGATTGGCTCAACTGCCCGTCCACGAAGCTCAACCGACCATTGATTGGCTCAACTGACCGCCCACTAAGCCAACCGACTTTTGATTGGCTCAACTGCCGGCCCACTAAGCTCAACCGAACTTTGATTGGCTGAACTGACCGCCCACTAAGCTCAACCGACCATTGACTGGCTCAACTGCCCGCCCACTAAGCTCAACCGACCATTGATTGGCTCAACTGCCGGCCCACTAAGCTCAACCGACCATTGATTGGCTCAACTGCCCGCCCACTAAGCTCAACCGACCACTGATTGGCTCAACTGCCCGCCCACTAAGCTCAACCTACCTTGGATTGGCTCAACTGCAAGCCCACTGAGATCAACCGACCTTGGATTAGCTCAACTGCCCGCCCACTAAGCTCAACCGACCATTGATTTGCTCAACTCACCGCCCATTAAGCTCCACCGACCATTGATTTGCTCAACTAAACGCCCACTAAGCTCAAACGACCATTGATTGGCTCAACTGACCGCCCACTAAGCTCAACCGACCGTTGTATGCTCAACCGACAATTGATTGGCTCTACTGACCGCCCACTAAGCTCAACCGACCATTGATTGGCTCAACTGCCCGCCCACTAAGCTCAACCGACCATTGATTGGCTCAACTGCCCGCCCACTAAGCCCAACCGGCCATTGATTGGCTCAACTGCCTGCCCAATAAGATCAACCGACCATGGATTGGCTCACCTGCCCGCCCACTAAGCTCAACCGACCATTGACTGGCTCAACTGCCCGCCCACTAAGCTCAACCGACCATTGATTGGCTCAACTGCCCGCCCACTAAGCTCAACCGACCATTGATTGGCTCAACTGCCCGCCCACTAAGCTCAACCGACCATTGATTGGCTCAACTGTCCGCCCACTAAGCTCAACCAACCTTGGATTGGCTCAACTGCACGCCCACTAAGCTCAACCGACCTTGGATTAGCTCAACTGCAAGCCCACTAAGCTCAACCGACCATTGATTCGCTCAACTCACCGACCATTAATCTCCACCGACCATTGATTGGCTCAACAGCCCGCCCATTAAGCTCAACAGACCATTGATTGGCCCAACTGCCCGCCCACTAAGCTCAACCGACCTTTGATTGGATCAACTGCACGACCACTTAGCTCAACCGACCTTGGATTGGCTCAACTGCCCGCTCACTAAGCTCAACCGACCATTGATTGGCTCAACTGACCGCCCATTAAGCTCAACCTACCATTGATTGACTCAACTGCCCGCCCACTAAGCTCAACCGACCACTGATAGGCTCAAATGCCCGCCCATCTAAGCTCAACCGACCAATGATTGGCTCAAATGCCCGCCCATCTAAGCTTAACAGAACATTGATTGACTCAACTGATCGCCCACTAAGCTCAACCGACCAGTAATTGGCTTAACTGCCCGCCCACTAATTTCAACCGACCATTGATTGGCTCAACTGCCCGTCCACGAAGATCAACCGACCATTGATTGGCTCAACTGACCGCCCACTAAGCTCAACCGACCTTTGATTGGCTGAACTGACCGCCCACTAAGCTAAACCGACCATTGATTGGCTCAACTGCCCGCCCACTAAGCTCAACCGACCATTAATTGGCTCAACTGCCCGCCCACTAAGCTCAACCGACCATTGATTGGCTCAACTGCCCGCCCACTAAGCTCAACCAACCTTGGATTGGCTCAACTGCACGCCCACTAAGCTCAACCGACCTTGGATTAGCTCAACTGAACGCCCACTAAGCTCAACCGGCCTTTGTTTGGCTCAACTGCCTGCCCACTAAGCTCAACCGACCTTTGATTGGCCCAACTGCCCGCCCACTAAGCTCACCCGACCTTTGATTGGCTCAACTGCCCGCCCACTAAGCTCAACCGACTATTGATTGGCTCAACTGACCGACCATTAAGTTTAACCGACCATTCATTATTTCAACTACCCGACCACTAAGCTCAACCGACCATTGATTGGCTCAACAGCCCGCCCACTAAGCTGAACAGACAATTGATTGGCTCAACTGCCTGCCCACTAAGCTCAAACGACCATTGATTGGCTCCACTGACCGCCCACTGAGCTCAACAGACCATTGATTGGCTCAACTGCCCGCCCACTAAGTTCAACCGACCATTGATTGGCTCAACTGACCGCCCATTAAGCTCAACCGACCATTGATTGGCTCAACTACCCGCCCACTAAGTGCAACCGACCATTGATTGGCTCAACAGCCCGCCCACTAAGCTCAACTGACCATTGATTGACTCAACTGACCGCCCACTAAGCTCAACCGACCATTGATTGGCTTAACTGCCCGCCCACTAATTTCAACCGACCATTGATTGGCTCAACTCCCCCTCCACGAAGCTCAACCGACCATTGATTGGCTCAACTGACCGCCCACTAAGCCAACCGACTTTTGATTGGCTCAACTGCCCGCCCACTAAGCTCAAACGACCTTTGATTGGCTGAACTGACCGCCCACTAAGCTCAACCGACCATTGATTGGCACAACTAACCGCCCGCTAAGCTCAACCGACTATTGATTTGCTCAACTGACCACCCACTAAGCTCAACCGACCATTGTTATGCTAAAGTGCCCGCCCACTAAGCTCAACCGACCATTGATTGGCTCCATTGACCGCCCACTAAGCTCAACCGACCTTTGATTGGCTCAACTGCCCGCCCACTAAGCTCAACCGACCTTTGATTGGCTCAACTGCCCGCCCACTAACCTACACCGGCCTTTGTTTGGCTCAACTGCCTGCCCACTAAGCTCAACCGACCTTTGATTGGCTCAACTTCCCGCCCACTAAGCTCACCCGACCTTTGATTGGCTCAACTGCCCGACCACTAAGCTCAACCGACTATTTATTGGCTCAACAGACCGCCCAATAAGCTCAACCGACCATTCGTTATTTCAACTACCCGACCACTAAGCTCAACCGACCATTGATTGGCTCAACGGCCCGTCCACTAAGCTCAACAGACCATTGATTGGCTCAACTGCCCGCCCACTAAGCTCAACCGACCATTGATTGGCTTAACTGCCCGCCCACTAAGCTCAACCAACCTTGGATTGGCTCAACCGCACGCCCACTAAGCTCAACCGACCTTGGATTAGCTCAACTGAACGCCGACTAAGCTCAACCGGCCTTTGTTTGGCTCAACTGCCTGCCCACTAAGCTCAACCGACCTTTGATTGTCTCAACTGCCCGTCCACTAAGCTCACCCGACCTTTGATTGGCTCAACTGCCCACCCACTAAGCTCAACCGACTATTGATTTGCTCAACTGACCGACCATTAAGTTAAACCGACCATTCATTATTTCAACTACCCGACCACTAAGCTCAACCGACCATTGATTGGCTCAACAGCCCGCCCACTAAGCTGAACAGACAATTGATTGGCTCAACTGCTCGCCCACTAAGCTCAAACGACCATTGATTGGCTCGACTTACCGCCCACTGAGCTCAACAGACCATTGATTGGCTCAACTGCCCGCCCACTAAGCTCAACCGACCATTGATTGGCTCAACTGACCGCCCATTAAGCTCAACCGACCATTGATTGGATTAACTGCCCGCCCACTAATTTCAACCGACCATTGATTGGCTCAACTGCCCGTCCACGAAGCTCAACCGACCATTGATTGGCTCAACTGACCGCCCACTAAGCTCAACCGACCATTGATTGGCTTAACTGCCCGCCCACTAATTTCAACCGACCATTGATTGGCTCAACTGCCCGTCCACTAATCTGAACGGACCATTGATTGACTCAACTGCCCGCCCACTTAGCTCAACCGACCTTTGATTGGATCAACTGCACGACCACTTAGCTCAACCGACCTTGGATTGGCTCAACTGCCCGCCCACTAAGCTCAACCGACCATTGATTGGCTCCACTGGTCGCCCACTAAGCTCAACCGACCACTGATTGGCTCCATTGACCGCCCACTAAGCTCAACCGACCTTTGATTGGCTCAACAGCCCGCCCACTAAGCTGAACAGACAATTGATTGGCTCAACTGCCCGCCCACTAAGCTCAAACGACCATTGATTGGCTCCACTGACCACCCACTGAGCTCAACAGACCATTGATTGGCTCAACTGCCCGCCCACTAAGCTCAACCGACCATTGATTGGCTCAACTGACCGCCCACTAAGCTCAACCGACCATTGATTGACTCAACTGACCGCCCACTAAGCTCAACCGACCATTGATTGGCTTAACTGCCCGCCCACTAATTTAAACCGACCATTGATTGGCTCAACTGCCCGTCCACTAATCTGAACGGACCATTGATTGACTCAACTGCCCGCCCACTTAGCTCAACCGACCTTTGATTGGATCAACTGCACGACCACTTAGCTCAACCGACCTTGGATTGGCTCAACTGCCCGCCCACTAAGCTCAACCGACCATTGATTGGCTCAACTGACCGCCCATTAAGCTCAACCTACCATTGATTGGCTCAACTGCCCGCCCACTAAGCTCAACCGACCACTGATAGGCTCAAATGCCCGCCCATCTAAGCTCAACCGACCAATGATTGGCTCAAATGCCCGCCCATCTAAGCTTAACGGAACATTGATTGACTCAACTGACCGCCCACTAAGCTCAACCGACCAGTAATTGGCTTAACTGCCCGCCCACTAATTTCAACCGACCATTGATTGGATCAACTGCCCGTCCACGAAGCTCAACCGACCATTGATTGGCTCAACTGACCGCCCACTAAGCTCAACCGACCTTTGATTGGCTGAAGTGACCGCCCAATAAGCTCAACCAACCACTGATTGGCACAACTGACCGCCCACTAAGCTCAACGGACCATTGATTGGCTCAACTGCCCGCCCACTAAGCTCAACCGACCATTAATTGGCTCAACTGCCCGCCCACTAAGCTCAATCGACCATTGAGTGGCTCAACTGCCCGCCCACTAAGCTCAACCAACCTTGGATTGGCTCAACTGCACGCCCACTAAGCTCAACCAACCTTGGATTAGCTCAACTGAACGCCCACTAAGCTCAACCGGCCTTTGTTTGGCTCAACTGCCTGCCCACTAAGCTCAACCGACCATTAATTGGCTCAACAGCCCGCCCACTAAGCTCAACCGACCATTGATTGACTCAACTGACCGCCCACTAAGCTCAACCGAATATTGATTGGCTTAACTGCCCGCCCACTAATTTCAACCGACCATTGATTGGCTCAACTCCCCGTCCACGAAGCTCAACCGACCATTGATTGGCTCAACTGACCGCCCACTAAGCCAACCGACTTTTGATTGGCTCAACTGCCCGCCCACTAAGCTCAACCGACCTTTGATTGGCTGAACTGACCGCCCACTAAGCTCAACCGACCATTGATTGGCACAACTGACCGCCCACTAAGCTCAACCGACCATTGATTTGCTCAACTGACCGCCCACTAAGCTCAACCGACCATTGTTATGCTAAACTGCCCGCCCACTAAGCTCAACCGACCATTGATTGGCTCCATTGACCGCCCACTAAGCTCAACCGACCTTTGATTGGCTCAACTGCCCGCCCACTAAGCTACACCGGCCTTTGTTTGGCTCAACTGCCCGCCCACTAAGCTCAACCGACCAATGATTGGCTCAAATGCCCGCCCATCTAAGCTTAACAGAACATTGATTGACTCAACTGATCGCCCACTAAGCTCAACCGACCAGTAATTGGCTTAACTGCCCGCCCACTAATTTCAACCGACCATTGATTGGCTCAACTGCCCGTCCACGAAGATCAACCGACCATTGATTGGCTCAACTGACCGCCCACTAAGCTCAACCGACCTTTGATTGGCTGAACTGACCGCCCACTAAGCTCAACCGACCATTGATTGGCTCAACTGCCCGCCCACTAAGCTCAACCGACCATTAATTGGCTCAACTGCCCGCCCACTAAGCTCAACCGACCATTGATTGGCTCAACTGCCCGCCCACTAAGCTCAACCAACCTTGGATTGGCTCAACTGCACGCCCACTAAGCTCAACCGACCTTGGATTAGCTCAACTGAACGCCCACTAAGCTCAACCGGCCTTTGTTTGGCTCAACTGCCTGCCCACTAAGCTCAACCGACCTTTGATTGGCCCAACTGCCCGCCCACTAAGCTCACCCGACCTTTGATTGGCTCAACTGCCCGCCCACTAAGCTCAACCGACTATTGATTGGCTCAACTGACCGACCATTAAGTTTAACCGACCATTCATTATTTCAACTACCCGACCACTAAGCTCAACCGACCATTGATTGGCTCAACAGCCCGCCCACTAAGCTGAACAGACAATTGATTGGCTCAACTGCCTGCCCACTAAGCTCAAACGACCATTGATTGGCTCCACTGACCGCCCACTGAGCTCAACAGACCATTGATTGGCTCAACTGCCCGCCCACTAAGCTCAACCGACCATTGATTGGCTCAACTGACCGCCCACTAAGCTCAACCGACCTTTGATTGGCTGAACTGACCGCCCACTAAGCTCAACCGACCACTGATAGGCTCAAATGCCCGCCCATCTAAGCTCAACCGACCAATGATTGGCTCAAATGCCCGCCCATCTAAGCTTAACGGAACATTGATTGACTCAACTGACCGCCCACTAAGCTCAACCGACCAGTAATTGGCTTAACTGCCCGCCCACTAATTTCAACCGACCATTGATTGGCTCAATTTCCCGTCCACGAAGCTCAACCGACCATTGATTTGCTCAACTGACCGCCCACTAAGCTCAACCGACCTTTGATTGGCTGAACTGACCGCCCACTAAGCTCAACCGACCACTGATTGGCTCAACTGCCCGCCCACTAAGCTCAACCGACCATTGATTGGCTCAACTGCCCGCCCACTAAGCTCAACCAACATTGGATTGGATCAACTGCCCGCCCACTAAGCTCAACCGACTATTGATTGGCTCAACTGACCGACCATTAAGTTTAACCGACCATTCATTATTTCAACTACCCGACCACTAAGCTCAACCGACCATTGATTGGCTCAACAGCCCGCCCACTAAGCTGAACAGACAATTGATTGGCTCAACTCCCTGCCCACTAAGCTCACAACCGACCAGTAATTGGCTTAACTGCCCGCCCACTAATTTCAACCGACCATTGATTGGCTCAACTTCCCGTCCACGAAGCTCAACCGACCATTGATTTGCTCAACTGACCGCCCACTAAGCTCAACCGACCTTTGATTGGCTGAACTGACCGCCCACTAAGCTCAACCGACCACTGATTGGCTCAACTGCCCGCCCACTAAGCTCAACCGACCATTGATTGGCTCAACTGCCCGCCCACTAAGCTCAACCAACATTGGATTGGCTCAACTGCCCGCCCACTAAGCTCAACCGACTATTGATTGGCTCAACTGACCGACCATTAAGTTTAACCGACCATTCATTATTTCAACTACCCGACCACTAAGCTCAACCGACCATTGATTGGCTCAACAGCCCGCCCACTAAGCTGAACAGACAATTGATTGGCTCAACTGCCTGCCCACTAAGCTCAACCGACCATTGATTGGCTCAACTGACCGCCCATTAAGCTCAACCGACCATTGATTGGCTCAACTACCCGCCCACTAAGCTCAACCGACCATTGATTGGCTCAACAGCCCGCCCACTAAGCTCAACCGACCATTGATTGACTCAACTACCGCCCACTAAGCTCAACCGACCATTGATTGGCTTAACTGCCCGCCCACTAATTTCAACCGACCATTGATTGGCTCAACTGCCCGTCCAAGAAGCTCAACCGACCATTGATTGGCTCAACTGACCGCCCACTAAGCCAACCGACTTTTGATTGGCTCAACTGCCGGCCCACTAAGCTCAACCGAACTTTGATTGGCTGAACTGACCGCCCACTAAGCTCAACCGACCATTGACTGGCTCAACTGCCCGCCCACTAAGCTCAACCGACCATTGATTGGCTCAACTGCCGGCCCACTAAGCTCAACCGACCATTGATTGGCTCAACTGCCCGCCCAATAAGCTCAACCGACCACTGATTGGCTCAACTGCCCGCCCACTAAGCTCAACCTACCTTGGATTGGCTCAACTGCAAGCCCACTGAGATCAACCGACCTTGGATTAGCTCAACTGCCCGCCCACTAAGCTCAACCGACCATTGATTTGCTCAACTCACCGCCCATTAAGCTCCACCGACCATTGATTTGCTCAACTAACCGCCCACTAAGCTCAAACGACCATTGATTGGCTCAACTGACCGCCCACTAAGCTCAACCGACCATTGTATGCTCAACCGACCATTGATTGGCTCTACTGACCGCCCACTAAGCTCAACCGACCATTGATTGGCTCAACTGCCCGCCCACTAAGCTCAACCGACCATTGATTGGCTCAACTGCCCGCCCACTAAGCCCAACCGGCCATTGATTGGCTCAACTGCCTGCCCAATAAGATCAACCGACCATGGATTGGCTCACCTGCCCGCCCACTAAGCTCAACCGACCATTGACTGGCTCAACTGCCCGCCCACTAAGCTCAACCGACCATTGATTGGCTCAACTGCCCGCCCACTAAGCTCAACCGACC
The DNA here is from genome assembly GCF_026930045.1 of Uloborus diversus. NCBI lineage: Eukaryota > Metazoa > Arthropoda > Arachnida > Araneae > Uloboridae > Uloborus > Uloborus diversus. The sequence continues at coordinate 89,440 of NW_026558848.1, read as the reverse complement.
ATTGATTGGCTCAACTGCCTGCCCACTAAGCTCAACCGACCATTGATTGGCTCAACTGCCCGCCCACTAAGCTCAACCAACCTTGGATTGGCTCAACTGCACGCCCACTAAGCTCAACCGACCTTGGATTAGCTCAACTGCAAGCCCACTAAGCTCAACCGACCATTGATTCGCTCAACTCACCGACCATTAATCTCCACCGACCATTGATTGGCTCAACAGCCCGCCCATTAAGCTCAACAGACCATTGATTGGCCCAACTGCCCGCCCACTAAGCTCAACCGACCTTTGATTGGATCAACTGCACGACCACTTAGCTCAACCGACCTTGGATTGGCTCAACTGCCCGCCCACTAAGCTCAACCGACCATTGATTGGCTCAACTGACCGCCCATTAAGCTCAACCTACCATTGATTGACTCAACTGCCCGCCCACTAAGCTCAACCGACCACTGATAGGCTCAAATGCCCGCCCATCTAAGCTCAACCGACCAATGATTGGCTCAAATGCCCGCCCATCTAAGCTTAACAGAACATTGATTGACTCAACTGATCGCCCACTAAGCTCAACCGACCAGTAATTGGCTTAACTGCCCGCCCACTAATTTCAACCGACCATTGATTGGCTCAACTGCCCGTCCACGAAGATCAACCGACCATTGATTGGCTCAACTGACCGCCCACTAAGCTCAACCGACCTTTGATTGGCTGAACTGACCGCCCACTAAGCTCAACCGACCATTGATTGGCTCAACTGCCCGCCCACTAAGCTCAACCGACCATTAATTGGCTCAACTGCCCGCCCACTAAGCTCAACCGACCATTGATTGGCTCAACTGCCCGCCCACTAAGCTCAACCAACCTTGGATTGGCTCAACTGCACGCCCACTAAGCTCAACCGACCTTGGATTAGCTCAACTGAACGCCCACTAAGCTCAACCGGCCTTTGTTTGGCTCAACTGCCTGCCCACTAAGCTCAACCGACCTTTGATTGGCCCAACTGCCCGCCCACTAAGCTCACCCGACCTTTGATTGGCTCAACTGCCCGCCCACTAAGCTCAACCGACTATTGATTGGCTCAACTGACCGACCATTAAGTTTAACCGACCATTCATTATTTCAACTACCCGACCACTAAGCTCAACCGACCATTGATTGGCTCAACAGCCCGCCCACTAAGCTCAACTGACCATTGATTGACTCAACTGACCGCCCACTAAGCTCAACCGACCATTGATTGGCTTAACTGCCCGCCCACTAATTTCAACCGACCATTGATTGGCTCAACTCCCCGTCCACGAAGCTCAACCGACCATTGATTGGCTCAACTGACCGCCCACTAAGCCAACCGACTTTTGATTGGCTCAACTGCCCGCCCACTAAGCTCAAACGACCTTTGATTGGCTGAACTGACCGCCCACTAAGCTCAACCGACCATTGATTGGCACAACTGACCGCCCGCTAAGCTCAACCGACTATTGATTTGCTCAACTGACCACCCACTAAGCTCAACCGACCATTGTTATGCTAAAGTGCCCGCCCACTAAGCTCAACCGACCATTGATTGGCTCCATTGACCGCCCACTAAGCTCAACCGACCTTTGATTGGCTCAACTGCCCGCCCACTAAGCTCAACCGACCTTTGATTGGCTCAACTGCCCGCCCACTAACCTACACCGGCCTTTGTTTGGCTCAACTGCCTGCCCACTAAGCTCAACCGACCTTTGATTGGCTCAACTTCCCGCCCACTAAGCTCACCCGACCTTTGATTGGCTCAACTGCCCGACCACTAAGCTCAACCGACTATTTATTGGCTCAACAGACCGCCCAATAAGCTCAACCGACCATTCGTTATTTCAACTACCCGACCACTAAGCTCAACCGACCATTGATTGGCTCAACGGCCCGTCCACTAAGCTCAACAGACCATTGATTGGCTCAACTGCCCGCCCACTAAGCTCAACCGACCATTGATTGGCTTAACTGCCCGCCCACTAAGCTCAACCAACCTTGGATTGGCTCAACCGCACGCCCACTAAGCTCAACCGACCTTGGATTAGCTCAACTGAACGCCGACTAAGCTCAACCGGCCTTTGTTTGGCTCAACTGCCTGCCCACTAAGCTCAACCGACCTTTGATTGGCTCAACTGCCCGTCCACTAAGCTCACCCGACCTTTGATTGGCTCAACTGCCCGCCCACTAAGCTCAACCGACTATTGATTGGCTCAACTGACCGACCATTAAGTTAAACCGACCATTCATTATTTCAACTACCCGACCACTAAGCTCAACCGACCATTGATTGGCTCAACAGCCCGCCCACTAAGCTGAACAGACAATTGATTGGCTCAACTGCTCGCCCACTAAGCTCAAACGACCATTGATTGGCTCCACTTACCGCCCACTGAGCTCAACAGACCATTGATTGGCTCAACTGCCCGCCAACACTCAACTGACCGCTTGATTGGATTAACTGCCCGCCCAACCGCCCGTCCACTAACCGACCATTGATTGGCTCAAATTTCTTGATTGGCTCAACTGCCCATTAACTCAACTTCCCGCCCACTTAGCCACTTAGCTCAACCGACCGACCATCAACCGACCATTGATTGGATTAACTGCCCGCCCACTAATTTCAACCGACCATTGATTGGCTCAACTGCCCGTCCACGAAGCTCAACCGACCATTGATTGGCTCAACTGACCGCCCACTAAGCTCAACCGACCATTGATTGGCTTAACTGCCCGCCCACTAATTTCAACCGACCATTGATTGGCTCAACTGCCCGTCCACTAATCTGAACGGACCATTGATTGACTCAACTTCCCGCCCACTTAGCTCAACCGACCTTTGATTGGATCAACTGCACGACCACTTAGCTCAACCGACCTTGGATTGGCTCAACTGCCCGCCCACTAAGCTCAACCGACCATTGATTGGCTCCACTGACCGCCCACTAAGCTCAACCGACCACTGATTGGCTCCATTGACCGCCCACTAAGCTCAACCGACCTTTGATTGGCTCAACAGCCCGCCCACTAAGCTGAACAGACAATTGATTGGCTCAACTGCCCGCCCACTAAGCTCAAACGACCATTGATTGGCTCCACTGACCACCCACTGAGCTCAACAGACCATTGATTGGCTCAACTGCCCGCCCACTAAGCTCAACCGACCATTGATTGGCTCAACTGACCGCCCACTAAGCTCAACCGACCATTGATTGACTCAACTGACCGCCCACTAAGCTCAACCGACCATTGATTGGCTTAACTGCCCGCCCACTAATTTAAACCGACCATTGATTGGCTCAACTGCCCGTCCACTAATCTGAACGGACCATTGATTGACTCAACTGCCCGCCCACTTAGCTCAACCGACCTTTGATTGGATCAACTGCACGACCACTTAGCTCAACCGACCTTGGATTGGCTCAACTGCCCGCCCACTAAGCTCAACCGACCATTGATTGGCTCAACTGACCGCCCATTAAGCTCAACCTACCATTGATTGGCTCAACTGCCCGCCCACTAAGCTCAACCGACCACTGATAGGCTCAAATGCCCGCCCATCTAAGCTCAACCGACCAATGATTGGCTCAAATGCCCGCCCATCTAAGCTTAACGGAACATTGATTGACTCAACTGACCGCCCACTAAGCTCAACCGACCAGTAATTGGCTTAACTGCCCGCCCACTAATTTCAACCGACCATTGATTGGATCAACTGCCCGTCCACGAAGCTCAACCGACCATTGATTGGCTCAACTGACCGCCCACTAAGCTCAACCGACCTTTGATTGGCTGAAGTGACCGCCCAATAAGCTCAACCAACCACTGATTGGCACAACTGACCGCCCACTAAGCTCAATCGACCATTGATTGGCTCAACTGCCCGCCCACTAAGCTCAACCGACCATTAATTGGCTCAACTGCCCGCCCACTAAGCTCAACCGACCATTGAGTGGCTCAACTGCCCGCCCACTAAGCTCAACCAACCTTGGATTGGCTCAACTGCACGCCCACTAAGCTCAACCGACCTTGGATTAGCTCAACTGAACGCCCACTAAGCTCAACCGGCCTTTGTTTGGCTCAACTGCCTGCCCACTAAGCTCAACCGACCATTAATTGGCTCAACAGCCCGCCCACTAAGCTCAACCGACCATTGATTGACTCAACTGACCGCCCACTAAGCTCAACCGACCATTGATTGGCTTAACTGCCCGCCCACTAATTTCAACCGACCATTGATTGGCTCAACTCCCCGTCCACGAAGCTCAACCGACCATTGATTGTCTCAACTGACCGCCCACTAAGCCAACCGACTTTTGATTGGCTCAACTGCCCGCCCACTAAGCTCAACCGACCTTTGATTGGCTGAACTGACCGCCCACTAAGCTCAACCGACCATTGATTGGAACAACTGACCGCCCACTAAGCTCAACCGACCATTGATTTGCTCAACTGACCGCCCACTAAGCTCAACCGACCATTGTTATGCTAAACTGCCCGCCCACTAAGCTCAACCGACCATTGATTGGCTCCATTGACCGCCCACTAAGCTCAACCGACCTTTGATTGGCTCAACTGCCCGCCCACTAAGCTACACCGGCCTTTGTTTGGCTCAACTGCCCGCCCACTAAGCTCAACCGACCACTGATAGGCTCAAATGCCCGCCCATCTAAGCTCAACCGACCAATGATTGGCTCAAATGCCCGCCCATCTAAGCTTAACGGAACATTGATTGACTCAACTGACCGCCCACTAAGCTCAACCGACCAGTAATTGGCTTAACTGCCCGCCCACTAATTTCAACCGACCATTGATTGGATCAACTGCCCGTCCACGAAGCTCAACCGACCATTGATTGGCTCAACTGACCGCCCACTAAGCTCAACCGACCTTTGATTGGCTGAAGTGACCGCCCACTAAGCTCAACCAACCACTGATTGGCACAACTGACCGCCCACTAAGCTCAACCGACCATTGATTGGCTCAACTGCCCGCCCACTAAGCTCAACCGACCATTAATTGGCTCAACTGCCCGCCCACTAAGCTCAACCGACCATTGAGTGGCTCAACTGCCCGCTCACTAAGCTCAACCAACCTTGGATTGGCTCAACTGCACGCCCACTAAGCTCAACCGACCTTGGATTAGCTCAACTGAACGCCCACTAAGCTCAACCGGCCTTTGTTTGGCTCAACTGCCTGCCCACTAAGCTCAACCGACCATTGATTGGCTCAACAGCCCGCCCACTAAGCTCAACCGACCATTGATTGACTCAACTGACCGCCCACTAAGCCAACCGACTTTTGATTGGCTCAACTGCCCGCCCACTAAGCTCAAGCGACCTTTGATTGGCTGAACTGACCGCCCACTAAGCTCAACCGACCATTGATTGGCACAACTGACCGCCCACTAAGCTCAACCGACCATTGATTTGCTCAACTGACCGCCCACTAAGCTCAACCGACCATTGTTATGCTAAACTGCCCGCCCACTAAGCTCAACCGACCATTGATTGGCTCCATTGACCGCCCACTAAGCTCAACCGACCTTTGATTGGCTCAACTGCCCGCCCACTAAGCTACACCGGCCTTTGTTTGGCTTAACTGCCTGCCCACTAAGCTCACCCGACCTTTGATTGGCTCAACTGCCCGCCCACTAAGCTCACCCGACCTTTGATTGGCTCAACTGCCCGACCACTAAGCTCAACCGAGTATTGATTGGCTCAACTGACCGCCAAATAAGCTCAACCGACCATTCATTATTTTAACTACCCGACCACTAAGCTCAACCGACCATTGATTGGCTCAACGGCCCGCCCACTGAGCTCAACAGACCATTGATTGGCTCAACTGCCCGCCCACTAAGCTCAAACGACCATTGATTGGCTCCACTGACCGCCCACTACGCTCAACCGACCATTGATTGGCTCAACTGCCCGCCCACTAAGCTCAACCGACCATTGATTGACTCAACTGACCGCCCACTAAGCTCAACCGACCAGTAATTGGCTGAACTGACCGCCCACTAATTTCAACCGACCATTGATTGGCTCAACTGCCCGTCCACGAAGCTCAACCGACCATTGTTATGCTCAACTGCCCGCCCACTAATCTCAACCGACCATTGATTGGCTCCACTGACCGCCCACTAAGCTCAACCGACCACTGATTGGCTCCATTGACCGCCCACTAAGCTCAACCGACCTTTGATTGGCTCAACAGCCCGCCCACTAAGCTGAACAGACAATTGATTGGCTCAACTGCCCGCCCACTAAGCTCAAACGACCATTGATTGGCTCCACTGACCACCCACTGAGCTCAACAGACCATTGATTGGCTCAACTGCCCGCCCACTAAGCTCTACCGACCATTGAATGGCTCAACTGACCGCCCACTAAGCTCAACCGACCATTGATTGACTCAACTGACCGCCCACTAAGCTCAACCGACCATTGATTGGCTTAACTGCCCGCCCACTAATTTAAACCGACCATTGATTGGCTCAACTGCCCGTCCAGTAATCTGAACGGACCATTGATTGACTCAACTGCCCGCCCACTTAGCTCAACCGACCTTTGATTGGATCAACTGCACGACCACTTAGCTCAACCGACCTTGGATTGGCTCAACTGCCCACCCACTAAGCTCAACCGACCACTGATAGGCTCAAATGCCCGCCCATCTAAGCTCAACCGACCAATGATTGGCTCAAATGCCCGCCCATCTAAGCTTAACGGAACATTGATTGACTCAACTGACCGCCCACTAAGCTCAACCGACCAGTAATTGGCTTAACTGCCCGCCCACTAATTTCAACCGACCATTGATTGGCTCAACTGCCCGTCCACGAAGCTCAACCGACCATTGATTGGCTCAACAGACCGCCCACTAAGCTCAACTGACCTTTGATTGGCTGAACTGACCGCCCACTAAGCTCAACCGACCACTGATTGGCACAACTGACCGCCCACTAAGCTCAACCGACCATTGATTGGGTCAACTGCCCGCCCACTAAGCTCAACCGACCATTAATTGGCTCAACTGCCCGCCCACTAAGCTCAACCGACCATTGAGTGGCTCAACTGCCCGCCCACTAAGCTCAACCAACCTTGGATTGGCTCAACTGCACGCCCACTAAGCTCAACCGACCTTGGATTAGCTCAACTGAACGCCCACTAAGCTCAACCGGCCTTTGTTTGGCTCAACTGCCTGCCCACTAAGCTCAACCGACCATTGATTGGCTCAACAGCCCGCCCACTAAGCTCAACCGACCATTGATTGACTCAACTGACCGCCCACTAAGCTCAACCGACCATTGATTGGCTTAACTGCCCGCCCACTAATTTCAACCGACCATTGATTGGCTCAACTCCCCGTCCACGAAACTCAACCGAATATTGATTGGCTCAACTGACCGCCCACTAAGCCAACCGACTTTTGATTGGCTCAACTGCCCGCCCACTAAGCTCAACCGACCTTTGATTGGCTGAACTGACCGCCCACTAAGCTCAACCGACCATTGATTGGCACAACTGACCGCCCACTAAGCTCAACCGACCATTGATTTGCTCAACTGACCGCCCACTAAGCTCAACCGACCATTGTTATGCTAAACTGCCCGCCCACTAAGCTCAACCGACCATTGATTGGCTCCATTGACCGCCCACTAAGCTCAACCGACCTTTGATTGGCTCAACTGCCCGCCCACTAAGCTACACCGGCCTTTGTTTGGCTCAACTGCCCGCCCACTAAGCTCAACCGACCTTTGATTAGCTCAACTGCCCGCCCACTAAGCTCACCCGACCTTTGATTGGCTCAACTGCCCGACCACTAAGCTCAACCGACCATTAATTGGCTCAACTGCCCGCCCACTAAGCTCAACCGACCATTGAGTGGCTCAACTGCCCGCCCACTAAGCTCAACCAACCTTGGATTGGCTCAACTGCACGCCCACTAAGCTCAACCGACCTTGGATTAGCTCAACTGAACGCCCACTAAGCTCAACCGGCCTTTGTTTGGCTCAACTGCCTGCCCACTAAGCTCCACCGACCATTGATTGGCTCAACAGCCCGCCCACTAAGCTCAACCGACCATTGATTGACTCAACTGACCGCCCACTAAGCTCAACCGACCATTGATTGGCTTAACTGCCCGCCCACTAATTTCAACCGACCATTGATTGGCTCAACTCCCCGTCCACGAAGCTCAACCGAATATTGATTGGCTCAACTGACCGCCCACTAAGCCAACCGACTTTTGATTGGCTCAACTGCCCGCCCACTAAGCTCAACCGACCTTTGATTGGCTGAACTGACCGCCCACTAAGCTCAACCGACCATTGATTGGCACAACTGACCGCCCACTAAGCTCAACCGACCATTGATTTGCTCAACTGACCGCCCACTAAGCTCAACCGACCATTGCTATGCTAAACTGCCCGCCCACTAAGCTCAACCGACCATTGATTGGCTCCATTGACCGCCCACTAAGCTCAACCGACCTTTGATTGGCTCAACTGCCCGACCACTAAGCTACACCGGCCTTTGTTTGGCTCAACTGCCCGCCCACTAAGCTCAACCGACCTTTGATTGGCTCAACTGCCCGCCCACTAAGCTCACCTGACCTTTGATTGGCTCAACTGCCCGACCACTAAGCTCAACCGAGTATTGATTGGCTCAACTGACCGCCAAATAAGCTCAACCGACCATTCATTATTTTATCTACCCGACCACTAAGCTCAACCGACCTTGGATTGGCTCAACTGCCCGCCCACTAAGCTCAACCGACCATTGATTGGCTCAACTGCCCGCCCACTAAGCTACACCGGCCTTTGTTTGGCTCAACTGCCTGCCCACTAAGCTCAACCGACCTTTGATTGGCTCAACTGCCCGCCCACTAAGCTCACCCGACCTTTGATTGGCTCAACTGCCCGACCACTAAGCTCAACCGAGTATTGATTGGCTCAACTGACCGACCAATAAGCTCAACCGACCATTCATTATTTCAACTACCCGACCACTAAGCTCAACCGACCATTGATTGGCTCAACGGCCCGCCCACTAAGCTCAACAGACCATTGATTGGCTCAACTGCCCGCCCACTAAGCTCAAACGACCATTGATTGGCTCCACTGACCGCCCACTAAGCTCAACCGACCACTGATTGGCTCCATTGACCGCCCACTTAGCTCAACCGACCTTTGATTGGCTCAACAGCCCGCCCACTAAGCTGAACAGACAATTGATTGGCTCAACTGCCCGCCCACTAAGCTCAAACCACCATTGATTGGCTCCACTGACCACCCACTGAGCTCAACAGACCATTGATTGGCTCAACTGCCCGCCCACTAAGCTCAACCGACCATTGATTGACTCAACTGACCGCCCACTAAGCTCAACCGACCATTGATTGGCTTAACTGCCCGCCCACTAATTTAAACCGACCATTGATTGGCTCAACTGCCCGTCCACTAATCTGAACGGACCATTGATTGACTCAACTGCCCGCCCACTTAGCTCAACCGACCTTTGATTGGATCAACTGCACGACCACTTAGCTCAACCGACCTTGGATTGGCTCAACTGCCCGCCCACTAAGCTCAACCGACCATTGATTGGCTCAACTGACCGCCCATTAAGCTCAACCTACCATTGATTGGCTCAACTGCCCGCCCACTAAGCTCAACCGACCACTGATAGGCTCAAATGCCCGCCCATCTAAGCTCAACCGACCAATGATTGGCTCAAATGCCCGCCCATCTAAGCTTAACGGAACATTGATTGACTCAACTGACCGCCCACTAAGCTCAACCGACCAGTAATTGGCTTAACTGCCCGCCCACTAATTTCAACCGACCATTGATTGGCTCAACTGCCCGTCCACGAAGCTCAACCGACCATTGTTATGCTCAACTGCCCGCCCACTAATCTCAACCGACCATTGATTGGCTCCACTGACCGCCGACTAAGCTCAACCGACCACTGATTGGCTCCATTGACCGCCCACTAAGCTCAACCGACCTTTGATTGGCTCAACAGCCCGCCCACTAAGCTGAACAGACAATTGATTGGCTCAACTGCCCGCCCACTAAGCTCAAACGACCATTGATTGGCTCCACTGACCACCCACTGAGCTCAACAGACCATTGATTGGCTCAACTGCCCGCCCACTAAGCTCAACCGACCATTGAATGGCTCAACTGACCGCCCACTAAGCTCAACCGACCATTGATTGACTCAACTGACCGCCCACTAAGCTCAACCGACCATTGATTGGCTTAACTGCCCGCCCACTAATTTAAACCGACCATTGATTGGCTCAACTGCCCGCCCACTTAGCTCAACCGACCTTTGATTGGATCAACTGCACGACCACTTAGCTCAACCGACCTTGGATTGGCTCAACTGCCCACCCACTAAGCTCAACCGACCACTGATAGGCTCAAATGCCCGCCCATCTAAGCTCAACCGACCAATGATTGGCTCAAATGCCCGCCCATCTAAGCTTAACGGAACATTGATTGACTCAACTGACCGCCCACTAAGCTCAACCGACCAGTAATTGGCTTAACTGCCCGCCCACTAATTTAAACCGACCATTGATTGGCTCAACTGCCCGTCCACGAAGCTCAACCGACCATTGATTGGCTCAACTGACCGCCCACTAAGCTCAACTGACCTTTGATTGGCTGAACTGACCGCCCACTAAGCTCAACCGACCACTGATTGGCACAACTGACCGCCCACTAAGCTCAACCGACCATTGATTGGCTCAACTGCCCGCCCACTAAGCTCAACCGACCATTAATTGGCTCAACTGCCCGCCCACTAAGCTCAACCGACCATTGAGTGGCTCAACTGCCCGCCCACTAAGCTCAACCGACCTTGGATTAGCTCAACTGAACGCCCACTAAGCTCATCCGGCCTTTGTTTGGCTCAACTGCCTGCCCACTAAGCTCAACCGACCATTGATTTGCTCAACAGCCCGCCCACTAAGCTCAACCGACCATTGATTGACTCAACTGACCGCCCACTAAGCTCAACCGACCATTGATTGGCTTAACTGCCCGCCCACTAATTTCAACCGACCATTGATTGGCTCAACTCCCCGTCCACGAAGCTCAACCGAATATTGATTGGCTCAACTGACCGCCCACTAAGCTCAACCGACCTTTGATTGGCTGAACTGACCGCCCACTAAGCTCAACCGACCACTGATTGGCACAACTGACCGCCCACTAAGCTCAACCGACCATTGATTGGCTCAACTGCCCGCCCACTAAGCTCAACCGACCATTAATTGGCTCAACTGCCCGCCCACTAAGCTCAACCGACCATTGAGTGGCTCAACTGCCCGCCCACTAAGCTCAACCAACCTTGGATTGGCTCAACTGCACGCCCACTAAGCTCAACCGACCTTGGATTAGCTCAACTGAACGCCCACTAAGCTCAACCGGCCTTTGTTTGGCTCAACTGCCTGCCCACTAAGCTCAACCGACCATTGATTGGCTCAACAGCCCGCCCACTAAGCTCAACCGACCATTGATTGACTCAACTGACCGCCCACTAAGCTCAACCGACCATTGATTGGCTTAACTGCCCGCCCACTAATTTCAACCGACCATTGATTGGCTCAACTCCCCGTCCACGAAACTCAACCGAATATTGATTGGCTCAACTGACCGCCCACTAAGCCAACCGACTTTTGATTGGCTCAACTGCCCGCCCACTAAGCTCAACCGACCTTTGATTGGCTGAACTGACCGCCCACTAAGCTCAACCGACCATTGATTGGCACAACTGCCGCCCACTAAGCAACTGACCGCCCACTAAGCTCAACCGACCATTGTTATGCTAAACTGCCCGCCCACTAAGCTCAACCGACCATTGATTGGCTCCATTGACCGCCCACTAAGCTCAACCGACCTTTGATTGGCTCAACTGCCCGCCCACTAAGCTACACCGGCCTTTGTTTGGCTCAACTGCCCGCCCACTAAGCTCAACCGACCTTTGATTGGCTCAACTGCCCGCCCACTAAGCTCACCCGACCTTTGATTGGCTCAACTGCCCGACCACTAAGCTCAACCGACCATTAATTGGCTCAACTGCCCGCCCACTAAGCTCAACCGACCACTGAGTGGCTCAACTGCCCGCCCACTAAGCTCAACCAACCTTGGATTGGCTCAACTGCACGCCCACTAAGCTCAACCGACCTTGGATTAGCTCAACTGAACGCCCACTAAGCTCAACCGGCCTTTGTTTGGCTCAACTGCCTGCCCACTAAGCTCCACCGACTATTGATTGGCTCAACAGCCCGCCCACTAAGCTCAACCGACCATTGATTGACTCAACTGACCGCCCACTAAGCTCAACCGACCATTGATTGGCTTAACTGCCCGCCCACTAATTTCAACCGACCATTGATTGGCTCAACTCCCCGTCCACGAAGCTCAACCGAATACTGATTGGCTCAACTGACCGCCCACTAAGCCAACCGACTTTTGATTGGCCCAACTGCCCGCCCACTAAGCTCAACCGACCTTTGATTGGCTGAACTGACCGCCCACTAAGCTCAACCGACCATTGATTGGCACAACTGACCGCCCACTAAGCTCAACCGACCATTGATTTGCTCAACTGACCGCCCACTAAGCTCAACCGACCATTGTTATGCTAAACTGCCCGCCCACTAAGCTCAACCGACCATTGATTGGCTCCATTGACCGCCCACTAAGCTCAACCGACCTTTGATTGGCTCAACTGCCCGACCACTAAGCTACACCGGCCTTTGTTTGGCTCAACTGCCCGACCACTAAGCTCAACCGAGTATTGATTGGCTCAACTGACCGCCAAATAAGCTCAACCGACCATTCATTATTTTATCTACCCGACCACTAAGCTCAACCGACCTTGGATTGGCTCAACTGCCCGCGCACTAAGCTCAACCGACCATTGATTGGCTCAACTGCCCGCCCACTAAGCTACACCGGCCTTTGTTTGGCTCAACTGCCTGCCCACTAAGCTCAACCGACCTTTGATTGGCTCAACTGCCCGCCCACTAAGCTCACCCGACCTTTGATTGGCTCAACTGCCCGACCACTAAGCTCAACCGAGTATTGATTGGCTCAACTGACCGACCAATAAGCTCAACCGACTATTCATTATTTCAACTACCCGACCACTAAGCTCAACCGACCATTGATTGGCTCAACGGCCCGCCCACTAAGCTCAACAGACCATTGATTGGCTCAACTGCCCGCCCACTAAGCTCAAACGACCATTGATTGGCTCCACTGACCGCCCACTAAGCTCAACCGACCACTGATTGGCTCCATTGACCGCCCACTAAGCTCAACCGACCTTTGATTGGCTCAACAGCCCGCCCACTAAGCTCAACCGACCATTGATTGGCTCAACTGACCGCCAACTAAGCTCAACCGACCATTGATTGACTCAACTGACCGCCCACTAAGCTCAACCGACCATTGATTGGCTTAACTGCCCGCCCACTAATTTAAACCGACCATTGATTGGCTCAACTGCCCGTCCACTAATCTGAACGGACCATTGATTGACTCAACTGCCCGCCCACTTAGCTCAACCGACCTTTGATTGGATCAACTGCACGACCACTTAGCTCAACCGACCTTGGATTGGCTCAACTGCCCGCCCACTAAGCTCAGCCGACCATTGATTGGCTCAACTGACCGCCCATTAAGCTCAACCTACCATTGATTGGCTCAACTGCCCGCCCACTAAGCTCAACCGACCACTGATAGGCTCAAATGCCCGCCCATCTAAGCTCAACCGACCAATGATTGGCTCAAATGCCCGCCCATCTAAGCTTAACGGAACATTGATTGACTCAACTGACCGCCCACTAAGCTCAACCGACCAGTAATTGGCTTAACTGCCCGCCCACTAATTTCAACCGACCATTGATTGGCTCAACTGCCCGTCCACGAAGCTCAACCGACCATTGTTATGCTCAACTGCCCGCCCACTAATCTCAACCGACCATTGATTGGCTCCACTGACCGCCGACTAAGCTCAACCGACCACTGATTGGCTCCATTGACCGCCCACTAAGCTCAACCGACCTTTGATTGGCTCAACAGCCCGCCCACTAAGCTGAACAGACAATTGATTGGCTCAACTGTCCGCCCACTAAGCTCAAACGACCATTGATTGGCTCCACTGACCACCCACTGAGCTCAACAGACCATTGATTGGCTCAACTGCCCGCCCACTAAGCTCAACCGACCATTGAATGGCTCAACTGACCGCCCACTAAGCTCAACCGACCATCGATTGACTCAACTGACCGCCCACTAAGCTCAACCGACCATTGATTGGCTTAACTGCCCGCCCACTAATTTAAACCGAGCATTGATTGGCTCAACTGCCCGCCCACTTAGCTCAACCGACCTTTGATTGGACCAACTGCACGACCACTTAGCTCAACCGACCTTGGATTGGCTCAACTGCCCACCCACTAAGCTCAACCGACCACTGATAGACTCAAATGCCCGCCCATCTAAGCTCAACCGACCAATGAATGGCTCAAATGCCCGCCCATCTAAGCTTAACGGAACATTGATTGACTCAACTGACCGCCCACTAAGCTCAACCGACCAGTAATTGGCTTAACTGCCCGCCCACTAATTTCAACCGACCATTGATTGGCTCAACTGCCCGTCCACGAAGCTCAACCGACCATTGATTGGCTCAACTGACCGCCCACTAAGCTCAACTGACCTTTGATTGGCTGAACTGACCGCCCACTAAGCTCAACCGACCACTGATTGGCACAACTGACCGCCCACTAAGCTCAACCGACCATTGATTGGCTCAACTGCCCGCCCACTAAGCTCAACCGACCATTAATTGGCTCAACTGCCCGCCCACTAAGCTCAACCGACCATTGAGTGGCTCAACTGCCCGCCCACTAAGCTCAACCAACCTTGGATTGGCTCAACTGCCCGCCCACTAAGCTCAACCGACCTTTGATTGGCTGAACTGACCGCCCACTAAGCTGAACCGACCATTGATTGGCACAACTGACCGCCCACTAAGCTCAACCGACCATTGATTTGCTCAACTGACCGCCCACTAAGCTCAACCGACCATTGTTATGCTAAACTGCCCGCCCACTAAGCTCAACCGACCATTGATTGGCTCCATTGACCGCCCACTAAGCTCAACCGACCTTTGATTGGCTCAACTGCCCGCCCACTAAGCTACACCGGCCTTTGTTTGGCTCAACTGCCCGCCCACTAAGCTCAACCGACATTTGATTGGCTCAACTGCCCGCCCACTAAGCTCACCCGACCTTTGATTGGCTCAACTGCCCGACCACTATGCT
Organism: Uloborus diversus; assembly: GCF_026930045.1. Classification (NCBI taxonomy): domain Eukaryota; kingdom Metazoa; phylum Arthropoda; class Arachnida; order Araneae; family Uloboridae; genus Uloborus; species Uloborus diversus. The sequence goes on along the minus strand of NW_026558848.1, from coordinate 74,068 downwards.
CAACCGACCATTAATTGGCACAACTGCCCGCCCACTAAGCTCAACCGACCATTGAGTGGCTCAACTGCCCGCCCACTAAGCTCAACCAACCTTGGATTGGCTCAACTGCCCGCCCACTAAGCTCAACCGACCATTGAATGGCTCAACTGACCGCCCACTAAGCTCAACCGACCATTGATTGACTCAACTGACCGCCCACTAAGCTCAACCGACCATTGATTGGCTTAACTGCCCGCCCACTAATTTAAACCGACCATTGATTGGCTCAACTGCCCGCCCACTTAGCTCAACCGACCTTTGATTGGATCAACTGCACGACCACTTAGCTCAACCGACCTTGGATTGGCTCAACTGCCCACCCACTAAGCTCAACCGACCACTGATAGGCTCAAATGCCCGCCCATCTAAGCTCAACCGACCAATGATTGGCTCAAATGCCCGCCCATCTAAGCTTAACGGAACATTGATTGACTCAACTGACCGCCCACTAAGCTCAACCGACCAGTAATTGGCTTAACTGCCCGCCCACTAATTTAAACCGACCATTGATTGGCTCAACTGCCCGTCCACGAAGCTCAACCGACCATTGATTGGCTCAACTGACCGCCCACTAAGCTCAACTGACCTTTGATTGGCTGAACTGACCGCCCACTAAGCTCAACCGACCACTGATTGGCACAACTGACCGCCCACTAAGCTCAACCGACCATTGATTGGCTCAACTGCCCGCCCACTAAGCTCAACCGACCATTAATTGGCTCAACTGCCCGCCCACTAAGCTCAACCGACCATTGAGTGGCTCAACTGCCCGCCCACTAAGCTCAACCGACCTTGGATTAGCTCAACTGAACGCCCACTAAGCTCATCCGGCCTTTGTTTGGCTCAACTGCCTGCCCACTAAGCTCAACCGACCATTGATTTGCTCAACAGCCCGCCCACTAAGCTCAACCGACCATTGATTGACTCAACTGACCGCCCACTAAGCTCAACCGACCATTGATTGGCTTAACTGCCCGCCCACTAATTTCAACCGACCATTGATTGGCTCAACTCCCCGTCCACGAAGCTCAACCGAATATTGATTGGCTCAACTGACCGCACACTAAGCTCAACTGACCTTTGATTGGCTGAACTGACCGCCCACTAAGCTCAACCGACCACTGATTGGCACAACTGACCGCCCACTAAGCTCAACCGACCATTGATTGGCTCAACTGCCCGCCCACTAAGCTCAACCGACCATTAATTGGCTCAACTGCCCGCCCACTAAGCTCAACCGACCATTGAGTGGCTCAACTGCCCGCCCACTAAGCTCAACCAACCTTGGATTGGCTCAACTGCACGCCCACTAAGCTCAACCGACCTTGGATTAGCTCAACTGAACGCCCACTAAGCTCAACCGGCCTTTGTTTGGCTCAACTGCCTGCCCACTAAGCTCAACCGACCATTGATTGGCTCAACAGCCCGCCCACTAAGCTCAACCGACCATTGATTGACTCAACTGACCGCCCACTAAGCTCAACCGACCATTGATTGGCTTAACTGCCCGCCCACTAATTTCAACCGACCATTGATTGGCTCAACTCCCCGTCCACGAAACTCAACCGAATATTGATTGGCTCAACTGACCGCCCACTAAGCCAACCGACTTTTGATTGGCTCAACTGCCCGCCCACTAAGCTCAACCGACCTTTGATTGGCTGAACTGACCGCCCACTAAGCTCAACCGACCATTGATTTGCTCAACTGACCGCCCACTAAGCTCAACCGACCATTGTTATGCTAAACTGCCCGCCCACTAAGCTCAACCGACCATTGATTGGCTCCATTGACCGCCCACTAAGCTCAACCGACCTTTGATTGGCTCAACTGCCCGCCCACTAAGCTACACCGGCCTTTGTTTGGCTCAACTGCCCGCCCACTAAGCTCAACCGACCTTTGATTGGCTCAACTGCCCGCCCACTAAGCTCACCCGACCTTTGATTGGCTCAACTGCCCGACCACTAAGCTCAACCGACCATTAATTGGCTCAACTGCCCGCCCACTAAGCTCAACCGACCACTGAGTGGCTCAACTGCCCGCCCACTAAGCTCAACCAACCTTGGATTGGCTCAACTGCACGCCCACTAAGCTCAACCGACCTTGGATTAGCTCAACTGAACGCCCACTAAGCTCAACCGGCCTTTGTTTGGCTCAACTGCCTGCCCACTAAGCTCCACCGACCATTGATTGGCTCAACAGCCCGCCCACTAAGCTCAACCGACCATTGATTGACTCAACTGACCGCCCACTAAGCTCAACCGACCATTGATTGGCTTAACTGCCCGCCCACTAATTTCAACCGACCATTGATTGGCTCAACTCCCCGTCCACGAAGCTCAACCGAATACTGATTGGCTCAACTGACCGCCCACTAAGCCAACCGACTTTTGATTGGCCCAACTGCCCGCCCACTAAGCTCAACCGACCTTTGATTGGCTGAACTGACCGCCCACTAAGCTCAACCGACCATTGATTGGCACAACTGACCGCCCACTAAGCTCAACCGACCATTGATTTGCTCAACTGACCGCCCACTAAGCTCAACCGACCATTGTTATGCTAAACTGCCCGCCCACTAAGCTCAACCGACCATTGATTGGCTCCATTGACCGCCCACTAAGCTCAACCGACCTTTGATTGGCTCAACTGCCCGACCACTAAGCTACACCGGCCTTTGTTTGGCTCAACTGCCCGACCACTAAGCTCAACCGAGTATTGATTGGCTCAACTGACCGCCAAATAAGCTCAACCGACCATTCATTATTTTATCTACCCGACCACTAAGCTCAACCGACCTTGGATTGGCTCAACTGCCCGCGCACTAAGCTCAACCGACCATTGATTGGCTCAACTGCCCGCCCACTAAGCTACACCGGCCTTTGTTTGGCTCAACTGCCTGCCCACTAAGCTCAACCGACCTTTGATTGGCTCAACTGCCCGCCCACTAAGCTCACCCGACCTTTGATTGGCTCAACTGCCCGACCACTAAGCTCAACCGAGTATTGATTGGCTCAACTGACCGACCAATAAGCTCAACCGACCATTCATTATTTCAACTACCCGACCACTAAGCTCAACCGACCATTGATTGGCTCAACGGCCCGCCCACTAAGCTCAACAGACCATTGATTGGCTCAACTGCCCGCCCACTAAGCTCAAACGACCATTGATTGGCTCCACTGACCGCCCACTAAGCTCAACCGACCACTGATTGGCTCCATTGACCGCCCACTAAGCTCAACCGACCTTTGATTGGCTCAACAGCCCGCCCACTAAGCTGAACAGACAATTGATTGGCTCAACTGCCCGCCCACTAAGCTCAAACGACCATTGATTGGCTCCACTGACCACCCACTGAGCTCAACAGACCATTGATTGGCTCAACTGCCCGCCCACTAAGCTCAACCGACCATTGATTGGCTCAACTGACCGCCAACTAAGCTCAACCGACCATTGATTGACTCAACTGACCGCCCACTAAGCTGAACCGACCATTGATTGGCTTAACTGCCCGCCCACTAATTTAAACCGACCATTGATTGGCTCAACTGCCCGTCCACTAATCTGAACGGACCATTGATTGACTCAACTGCCCGCCCACTTAGCTCAACCGACCTTTGATTGGATCAACTGCACGACCACTTAGCTCAACCGACCTTGGATTGGCTCAACTGCCCGCCCACTAAGCTCAGCCGACCATTGATTGGCTCAACTGACCGCCCATTAAGCTCAACCTACCATTGATTGGCTCAACTGCCCGCCCACTAAGCTCAACCGACCACTGATAGGCTCAAATGCCCGCCCATCTAAGCTCAACCGACCAATGATTGGCTCAAATGCCCGCCCATCTAAGCTTAACGGAACATTGATTGACTCAACTGACCGCCCACTAAGCTCAACCGACCAGTAATTGGCTTAACTGCCCGCCCACTAATTTCAACCGACCATTGATTGGCTCAACTGCCCGTCCACGAAGCTCAACCGACCATTGTTATGCTCAACTGCCCGCCCACTAATCTCAACCGACCATTGATTGGCTCCACTGACCGCCGACTAAGCTCAACCGACCACTGATTGGCTCCATTGACCGCCCACTAAGCTCAACCGACCTTTGATTGGCTCAACAGCCCGCCCACTAAGCTGAACAGACAATTGATTGGCTCAACTGTCCGCCCACTAAGCTCAAACGACCATTGATTGGCTCCACTGACCACCCACTGAGCTCAACAGACCATTGATTGGCTCAACTGCCCGCCCACTAAGCTCAACCGACCATTGAATGGCTCAACTGACCGCCCACTAAGCTCAACCGACCATCGATTGACTCAACTGACCGCCCACTAAGCTCAACCGACCATTGATTGGCTTAACTGCCCGCCCACTAATTTAAACCGAGCATTGATTGGCTCAACTGCCCGCCCACTTAGCTCAACCGACCTTTGATTGGACCAACTGCACGACCACTTAGCTCAACCGACCTTGGATTGGCTCAACTGCCCACCCACTAAGCTCAACCGACCACTGATAGACTCAAATGCCCGCCCATCTAAGCTCAACCGACCAATGAATGGCTCAAATGCCCGCCCATCTAAGCTTAACGGAACATTGATTGACTCAACTGACCGCCCACTAAGCTCAACCGACCAGTAATTGGCTTAACTGCCCGCCCACTAATTTCAACCGACCATTGATTGGCTCAACTGCCCGTCCACGAAGCTCAACCGACCATTGATTGGCTCAACTGACCGCCCACTAAGCTCAACTGACCTTTGATTGGCTGAACTGACCGCCCACTAAGCTCAACCGACCACTGATTGGCACAACTGACCGCCCACTAAGCTCAACCGACCATTGATTGGCTCAACTGCCCGCCCACTAAGCTCAACCGACCATTAATTGGCTCAACTGCCCGCCCACTAAGCTCAACCGACCATTGAGTGGCTCAACTGCCCGCCCACTAAGCTCAACCAACCTTGGATTGGCTCAACTGCCCGCCCACTAAGCTCAACCGACCTTTGATTGGCTGAACTGACCGCCCACTAAGCTGAACCGACCATTGATTGGCACAACTGACCGCCCACTAAGCTCAACCGACCATTGATTTGCTCAACTGACCGCCCACTAAGCTCAACCGACCATTGTTATGCTAAACTGCCCGCCCACTAAGCTCAACCGACCATTGATTGGCTCCATTGACCGCCCACTAAGCTCAACCGACCTTTGATTGGCTCAACTGCCCGCCCACTAAGCTACACCGGCCTTTGTTTGGCTCAACTGCCCGCCCACTAAGCTCAACCGACATTTGATTGGCTCAACTGCCCGCCCACTAAGCTCACCCGACCTTTGATTGGCTCAACTGCCCGACCACTATGCTCAACCGACCATTAATTGGCACAACTGCCCGCCCACTAAGCTCAACCGACCATTGAGTGGCTCAACTGCCCGCCCACTAAGCTCAACCAACCTTGGATTGGCTCAACTGCACGCCAACTAAGCTCAACCGACCTTGGATTAGCTCAACTGAACGCCCACTAAGCTCAACCGGCCTTTGTTTGGCTCAACTGCCTGCCCACTAAGCTCAACCGACCATTGATTGGCTCAACAGCCCGCCCACTAAGCTCAACCGACCATTGATTTACTCAACTGACCGCCCACTAAGCTCAACCGACCATTGATTGGCTTAACTGCCCGCCCACTAATTTCAACCGACCATTGATTGGCTCAACTCCCCGTCCACGAAGCTCAACCGAATATTGATTGGCTCAACTGACCGCCCACTAAGCCAACCGACAATTGATTGGCTCAACTGCCCGCCCACTAAGCTCAACCGACCTTTGATTGGCTGAACTGACCGCCCACTAAGCTCAACCGACCATTGATTGGCACAACTGACCGCCCACTAAGCTCAACCGACCATTGATTTGCTCAACTGACCGCCCACTAAGCTCAACCGACCATTGTTATTCTAAACTGCCCGCCCACTAAGCTCAACCGACCATTGATTGGCTCCATTGACCGCCCACTAAGCTCAAACGACCTTTGATTGGCTCAACTGCCCGCCCACTAAGCTACACCGGCCTTTGTTTGGCTCAACTGCCCGCCCACTAAGCTCAACCGATCTTTGATTGGCTCAACTGCCCGACCACTAAGCTCAACCGACCATTAATTGGCTCAACTGCCCGCCCACTAAGCTCAACCGACCATTGAGTGGCTCAACTGCCCGCCCACTAAGCTCAACCAACCTTGGATTGGCTCAACTGCACGCCCACTAAGCTCAACCGACCTTGGATTAGCTCAACTGAACGCCCACTAAGCTCAACCGGCCTTTGTTTGGCTCAACTGCCTGCCCACTAAGCTCAACCGACCATTGATTGGCTCAACAGCCCGCCCACTAAGCTCAACCGACCATTGATTGACTCAACTGACCGCCCACTAAGCTCAACCGACCATTGATTGGCTTAACTGCCCGCCCACTAATTTCAACCGACCATTGATTGGCTCAACTCCCCGTCCACGAAGCTCAACCGAATATTGATTGGCTCAACTGACCGCCCACTAAGCCAACCGACTTTTGATTGGCTCAACTGCCCGCCCACTAAGCTCAACCGACCTTTGATTGGCTGAACTGACCGCCCACTAAGCTCAACCGACCATTGATTGGCACAACTGACCGCCCACTAAGCTCAACCGACCATTGATTTGCTCAACTGACCGCCCACTAAGCTCAACCGACCATTGTTATGCTAAACTGCCCGCCCACTAAGCTCAACCGACCATTGATTGGCTCCATTGACCGCCCACTAAGCTCAACCGACCTTTGATTGGCTCAACTGCCCGCCCACTAAGCTACACCGGCCTTTGTTTGGCTCAACTGCCCGCCCACTAAGCTCAACCGACCTTTGATTGGCTCAACTGCCCGCCCACTAAGCTCACCCGACCTTTGATATGCTCAACTGCCCGACCACTAAGCTCAACCGAGTATTGATTGGCTCAACTGACCGCCAAATAAGCTCAACCGACCATTCATTATTTTATCTACCCGACCACTAAGCTCAACCGACCATTGATTGGCTCAACGGCCCGCCCACTGAGCTCAACAGACCATTGATTGGCTCAACTGCCCGCCCACTAAGCTCAAACGACCATTGATTGGCTCCACTGACCGCCCACTACGCTCAACCGACCATTGATTGGCTCAACTGCCCGCCCACTAAGCTCAACCGACCATTGATTGACTCAACTGACCGCCCACTAAGCTCAACCGACCAGTAATTGGCTGAACTGACCGCCCACTAATTTCAACCGACCATTGATTGGCTCAACTGCCCGTCCACGAAGCTCAACCGACCATTGTTATGCTCAACTGCCCGCCCACTAATCTCAACCGACCATTGATTGGCTCCACTGACCGCCCACTAAGCTCAACCGACCACTGATTGGCTCAACTGCCCGCTCACTAAGCTCAACCGACCATTGATTGGCTCCATTGACCGCCCACTAAGCTCAACCGACCTTTGATTGGCTCAACAGCCCGCCCACTAAGCTGAACAGACAATTGATTGGCTCAACTGCCCGCCCACTAAGCTCAAACGACCATTGATTGGCTCCACTGACCACCCACTGAGCTCAACAGACCATTGATTGGCTCAACTGCCCGCCCACTAAGCTCAACCGACCATTGATTGGCTCAACTGACCGCCCATTAAGCTCAACCGACCATTGATTGGCTCAACTACCCGCCCGCTAAGCTCAACCGACCAATGATTGGCTCAACAGCCCGCCCACTAAGCTCAACCGACCATTGATTGACTCAACTGACCGCCCACTAAGCTCAACCGACAATTGATTGGCTTAACTGCCCGCCCACTAATTTCAACCGACCATTGATTGGCTCAACTTCCCGTCCACGAAGCTACACCGACCATTAATTGGCTCAACTGACCGCCCACTAAGCCAACCGACTTTTGATTGGCTCAACTGCCCGCCCACTAAGCTCACCCGACCTTTGATTGGCTGAACTGACCGCCCACTAAGCTTAACCGACCATTGATTGGCACAACTGACCGCCCACTAAGCTGAACCGACCATTGATTTGCTCAACTGACCGCCCACTAAGCTCAACCGACCATTGTTATGCTAAACTGCCCGCCCACTAAGCTCAACCGACCATTGATTGGCTCCATTGACCGCCCACTAAGCTCAACCGACCTTTGATTGGCTCAACTGCCCGCCCTTTAAGCTCAACCGACCTTTGATTGGCTCAACTGCCCGCCCACTAAGCTACACCGGCCTTTGTTTGGCTCAACTGCCTGCCCACTAAGCTCAACCGACCTTTGATTGGCTCAACTGCCCGCCCACTAAGCTCACCCGACCTTTGATTGGCTCAACTGCCCGACCACTAAGCTCAACCGACTATTGATTGGCTCAACTGACCGCCCAATAAGCTCAACCGACCACTCATTAAGTCAACTACCCGACCACTAAGCTCAACCGACCATTGATTGGCTCAACGGCCCGCCCACTAAGCTCAACAGACCATTGATTGGCTCAACTGCCCGCCCACTAAGCTCAAACGACCATTGATTGGCTCCACTGACCGCCCACTAAGCTCAACCAACCATTGATTGGCTCAACTGCCCGCCCACTAAGCTCAACCGACCATTCATTATTTCAACTACCCGACCACTAAGCTCAACCGACCATTGATATGCTCAACGGCCCGCCCACTAAGCTCAACAGACCATTGATTGGCTCAACTGCCCGCCCACTAAGCTCAAACGACCATCGATTGGCTCCACTGACCGCCCACTAATCTCAACCGACCATTGATTGGCACAACTGACCGCCCACTTTGCTCAACCGACCATTGATTTGCTCAACTGACCGCCCACTAAGCTCAACCGACCATTGATTGGCTCCATTGACCGCCCACTAAGCTCAACCGACCTTTGATTGGCTAAACTGCCCGCCCACTAATTTCAACCTACCATTGATTGGCTCAATTGCCCGTCCACGAAGCTCAACCGACCATTGATTGGCTCAACTGACCGCCCACTAAGCTCAACCGACCATTGATTGGCTTAACTGGACGCCCACTAATTTCAACCGACCATTGATTGGCTCAACTGCCCGTCCACTAAACTGAACGGACCAGTGATTGACTCAACTGCCCGCCCACTAATTTCAACCTACCATTGATTGGCTCAATTGCCCGTCCACGAAGCTCAACCGACCATTGATTGGCTCAACTGCCTGCCCACTAAGCTCAACCGACCTTTGATTGGCTCAACTGCCCGCCCACTAAGCTCACCCGACCTTTGATTGGCTCAACTGCCCGACCACTGAGCTCAACAGACCATTGATTGGCTCAACTGCCCGCCCACTAAGCTCAACCGACCATTGATTGGCTCAACTGACCGCCCATTAAGCTCAACCGACCATTGATTGGCTCAACTACCCGCCCGCTAAGCTCAACCGACCAATGATTGGCTCAACAGCCCGCCCACTAAGCTCAACCGACCATTGATTGACTCAACTGACCGCCCACTAAGCTCAACCGACAATTGATTGGCTTAACTGCCCGCCCACTAATTTCAACCGACCATTGATTGGCTCAACTTCCCGTCCACGAAGCTACACCGACCATTAATTGGCTCAACTGACCGCCCACTAAGCCAACCGACTTTTGATTGGCTCAACTGCCCGCCCACTAAGCTCACCCGACCTTTGATTGGCTGAACTGACCGCCCACTAAGCTTAACCGACCATTGATTGGCACAACTGACCGCCCACTAAGCTGAACCGACCATTGATTTGCTCAACTGACCGCCCACTAAGCTCAACCGACCATTGTTATGCTAAACTGCCCGCCCACTAAGCTCAACCGACCATTGATTGGCTCCATTGACCGCCCACTAAGCTCAACCGACCTTTGATTGGCTCAACTGCCCGCCCTTTAAGCTCAACCGACCTTTGATTGGCTCAACTGCCCGCCCACTAAGCTACACCGGCCTTTGTTTGGCTCAACTGCCTGCCCACTAAGCTCAACCGACCTTTGATTGGCTCAACTGCCCGCCCACTAAGCTCACCCGACCTTTGATTGGCTCAACTGCCCGACCACTAAGCTCAACCGACTATTGATTGGCTCAACTGACCGCCCAATAAGCTCAACCGACCACTCATTAAGTCAACTACCCGACCACTAAGCTCAACCGACCATTGATTGGCTCAACGGCCCGCCCACTAAGCTCAACAGACCATTGATTGGCTCAACTGCCCGCCCACTAAGCTCAAACGACCATTGATTGGCTCCACTGACCGCCCACTAAGCTCAACCAACCATTGATTGGCTCAACTGCCCGCCCACTAAGCTCAACCGACCATTCATTATTTCAACTACCCGACCACTAAGCTCAACCGACCATTGATATGCTCAACGGCCCGCCCACTAAGCTCAACAGACCATTGATTGGCTCAACTGCCCGCCCACTAAGCTCAAACGACCATCGATTGGCTCCACTGACCGCCCACTAATCTCAACCGACCATTGATTGGCACAACTGACCGCCCACTTTGCTCAACCGACCATTGATTTGCTCAACTGACCGCCCACTAAGCTCAACCGACCATTGATTGGCTCCATTGACCGCCCACTAAGCTCAACCGACCTTTGATTGGCTAAACTGCCCGCCCACTAATTTCAACCTACCATTGATTGGCTCAATTGCCCGTCCACGAAGCTCAACCGACCATTGATTGGCTCAACTGACCGCCCACTAAGCTCAACCGACCATTGATTGGCTTAACTGGACGCCCACTAATTTCAACCGACCATTGATTGGCTCAACTGCCCGTCCACTAAACTGAACGGACCAGTGATTGACTCAACTGCCCGCCCACTTAGCTCAACCGACCTTGGATTGGCTCAACTGCCCGCCCACTAAGCTCAACCGACCATTGATTGGCTCAACTGCCCGCCCACTAAGCTACACCGGCCTTTGTTTGGCTCAACTGCCTGCCCACTAAGCTCAACCGACCTTTGATTGGCTCAACTGCCCGCCCACTAAGCTCACCCGACCTTTGATTGGCTCAACTGCCCGACCACTAAGCTCAACCGAGTATTGATTGGCTCAACTGACCGCCCAATAAGCTCAACCGACCATTCATTATTTCAACTACCCGACCACTAAGCTCAACCGACCATTGATTGGCTCAACGGCCCGCCCACTAAGCTCAACAGACCATTGATTGGCTCAACTGCCCGCCCACTAAGCTCAAACGACCATTGATTGGCTCCACTGACCGCCCACTACGCTCAACCGAACATTGATTGGCTCAACTGCCCGCCCACTAAGCTCAACCGACCATTGATTGACTCAACTTACCGCCCACTAAGCTCAACCGACCAGTAATTGACTGAACTGACCGCCCACTAATTTCAACCGACCATTGATTGGCTCAACTGCCCGTCCACGAAGCTCAACCGACCATTGTTATGCTCAACTGCCCGCCCACTAATCTCAACCGACCACTGATTGGCTCAACTGCCCGCTCACTAAGCTCAACCGACCATTGATTGGCTCCATTGACCGCCCACTAATTTCAACCGACCTTTGATTGGCTCAACAGCCCGCCCACTAAGCTGAACAGACAATTGATTGGCTCAACTGCCCGCCCACTAAGCTCAAACGACCATTGATTGGCTCCACTGACCACCCACTGAGCTCAACAGACCATTGATTGGCTCAACTGCCCTCCCACTAAGCTCAATCGACCATTGATTGGCTCAACTGACCGCCCATTAAGCTCAACCGACCATTGATTGGCTCAACTACCCGCCCGCTAAGCTCAACCGACCATTGATTGGCTCAACAGCCCGCCCACTAAGCTCAACCGACCATTGATTGACTCAACTGACCGCCCACTAAGCTCAACCGACCATTGATTGGCTTAACTGCCCGCCCACTAATTTAAACCGACCATTGATTGGCTCAAATGCCCGTCCACTAATCTGAACGGACCATTGATTGACTCAACTGCCCGACCACTTAGCTCAACCGACCTTTGATTGGATCAACTGCACGACCACTTAGCTCAACCGACGTTGGATTGGCTCAACTGCCCGCCCACTAAGCTCAACCGACCATTGATTGGCTCAACTGACCGCCCATTAAGCTCAACCTACCATTGATTGACTCAACTGCCCGCCCACTAAGCTCAACCGACCAATGATTGGCTCAAATGCCCGCCCATCTAAGCTTATCGGAACATTGATTGACTCAACTGACCGCCCACTAAGCTCAACCGACCAGTAATTGGCTTAACTGCCCGCCCACTAATTTCAACCGACCATTGATTGGCTCAACTGCCCGTCCACGAAGCTCAACCGACCATTGATTGGCTCAACTGACCGCCCACTAAGCTCAACCGACCTTTGATTGGCTGAACTGACCGCCCACTAAGCTCAACCGACCACTGATTGGCACAACTGACCGCCCACTAAGCTCAACCGACCATTGATTGGCTCAACTGCCCGCCCACTAAGCTCAACCGACCATTGATTGGCTCAACTGCCCGCCCACTAAGCTCAACCGACCATTGATTGGCTCAACTGCCCGCCCACTAAGCTCAACCAACCTTGATTGGCTCAACTGCACGCCCACTAAGCTCAACCGACCTTTGATTAGCTCAACTGAACGCCCACTAAGCTCAACCGACCTTTGTTTGGCTCAACTGCCTGCCCACTAAACTCAACCGACCTTTGATTGGCCCAACTGCCCGCCCACTAAGCTCACCCGACCTTTGATTGGCTCAACTGCCCACCCACTAAGCTCAACCGACTATTGATTGGCTCAACTGACCGACCATTAAGTTTAACCGACCATTCATTATTTCAACTACCCGACCACTAAGCTCAACCGACCATTGATTGGCTCAACAGCCCGCCCACTAAGCTGAACAGACAATTGATTGGCTCAACTGCCCGCCCACTAAGCTCAAACGACCATTGATTGGCTCCACTGACCGCCCACTGAGCTCAACAGACCATTGATTGGCTCAACTGCCCGCCCACTAAGCTCAACCGACCATTGATTGGCTCAACTGACCGCCCATTAAGCTCAACCGACGATTGATTGACTCAACTGACCGCCCACTAAGCTCAACCGACCAGTAATTGGCTGAACTGACCACACACTAATTTCAACCGACCATTGATTGGCTCAACTGCCCGTCCACGAAGCTCAACCGACCATTGTTATGCTCAACTGCCCGCCCACTAATCTCAACCGACCATTGATTGGCTCCACTGACCGCCCACTAAGCTCAACCGACCACTGAGTGGCTCAACTGCCCGCTCACTAATCTCAACCGACCATTGATTGGCTCCACTGACCACCCACTGAGCTCAACAGACCATTGATTGGCTCAACTGACCGCCCACTAAGCTCAACCGACCATTGATTGGCTTAACTGCCCGCCCACTAATTTCAACCGACCATTGATTGGCTCAACTGCCCGTCCACGAAGCTACACCGACCATTAATTGGCTCAACTGACCGCCCACTAAGCCAACCGACTTTTGATTGGCTCAACTGCCCGCCCACTAAGCTCACCCGACCTTTGATTGGCTGAACTGACCGCCCACTAAGCTCAACCGACCATTGATTGGCACAACTGACCGCCCACTAAGCTCAACCGACCATTGATTTGCTCAACTGACCGCCCACTAAGCTCAACCGACCATTGTTATGCAAAACTGCCCGCCCACTAAGCTCAACCGACCATTGATTGGCTCCATTGACCGCCCACTAAGCTCAACCGACCTTTGATTGGCTCAACTGCCCGCCCTTTAAGCTCAACCGACCTTTGATTGGCTCAACTGCCCCCCCCACTAAGCTACACCGGCCTTTGTTTGGCTCAACTGCCTGCCCACTAAGCTCAACCGACCTTTGATTGGCTCAACTGCCCGCCCACTAAGCTCACCCGACCTTTGATTGGCTCAACTGCCCGACCACTAAGCTCAACCGACTATTGATTGGCTCAACTGACCGCCCAATAAGCTCAACCGACCATTCATTATTTCAACTACCCGACCACTAAGCTCAACCGACCATTGATTGGCTCAACGGCCCGCCCACTAAGCTCAACAGACCATCGATTGGCTCAACTGCCCGCCCACTAAGCTCAAACGACCATTGATTGGCTCCACTGACCGCCCACTAAGCTCAACCAACCATTGATTGGCTCAACTGCCCGCCCACTAATCTCAACCGACCATTCATTATTTCAACTACCCGACCACTAAGCTCAACCGACCATTGATTGGCTCAACGGCCCGCCCACTAAGCTCAACAGACCATTGATTGGCTCAACTGCCCGCCCACTAAGCTCAAACGACCATCGATTGGCTCCACTGACCGCCCACTAAGCTCAACCGACCATTGATTGGCACAACTGACCGCCCACTTAGCTCAAACGACCATCGAATGGCTCCACTGACCGCCCACTAAGCTCAACCGACCATTGATTGGCACAACTGACCGCCCACTTAGCTCAACCGACCTTTGATTGGCTCAACTGCCCACCCTTTAAGCTCAACCGACCTTTGATTGGCTCAACTGCCCGCCCACTAAGCTACACCGGCCTTTGTTTGGCTCAACTGCCTGCCCACTAAGCTCAACCGACCTTTGATTGGCTCAACTGCCCGCCCACTAAGCTCACCCGACCTTTGATTGGCTCAACTGCCCGACCACTAAGCTCAACCGACTATTGATTGGCTCAACTGACCGCCCAATAAGCTCAACCGACCATTCATTATTTCAACTACCCGACCACTAAGCTCAACCGACCATTGATTGGCTCAACGGCCCGCCCACTAAGCTCAACAGACCATTGATTGGCTCAACTGCCCGCCCACTAAGCTCAAACGACCATCGAATGGCTCCACTGACCGCCCACTAAGCTCAACCGACCATTGATTGGCACAACTGACCGCCCACTTAGCTCAACCGACCTTTGATTGGCTCAACTGCCCACCCTTTAAGCTCAACCGACCTTTGATTGGCTCAACTGCCCGCCCACTAAGCTACACCGGCCTTTGTTTGGCTCAACTGCCTGCCCACTAAGCTCAACCGACCTTTGATTGGCTCAACTGCCCGCCCACTAAGCTCACCCGACCTTTGATTGGCTCAACTGCCCGACCACTAAGCTCAACCGACTATTGATTGGCTCAACTGACCGCCCAATAAGCTCAACCGACCATTCATTATTTCAACTACCCGACCACTAAGCTCAACCGACCATTGATTGGCTCAACGGCCCGCCCACTAAGCTCAACAGACCATTGATTGGGTCAACTGCCCGCCCACTAAGCTCAAACGACCATTGATTGGCTCCACTAACCGCCCACTAAGCTCAACCAACCATTGATTGGCTCAACTGCCCGCCCACTAATCTCAACCGACCATTCATTATTTCAACTACCCGACCACTAAGCTCAACCGACCATTGATTGGCTCAACGGCCCGCCCACTAAGCTCAACAGACCATTGATTGGCTCAACTGCCCGCCCACTAAGCTCAAACGACCATCGATTGGCTCCACTGACCGCCCACTAAGCTCAACCGACCATTGATTGGCACAACTGACCGCCCACTTAGCTCAACCGACCATTGATTTGCTCAACTGACCGCCCACTAAGCTCAACCGACCATTGTTATGCTAAACTGCCCGCCCACTAAGCTCAACCGACCATTGATTGGCTCCATTGACCGCCCACTAAGCTACACCGGCCTTTGTTTGGCTCAACTGCCTGCCCACTAAGCTCAACCGACCTTTGATTGGCTCAACTGCCCGCCCACTAAGCTCTCCCGACCTTTGATTGGCTCAACTGCCCGACCACTAAGCTCAACCGAGTATTGATTGGCTCAACTGACCGCCCACTAAGCTCAACCGACCAGTAATTGGCTGAACTGACCGCCCACTAATTTCAACCGACCATTTATTGGCTCAACTGCCCGTCCACGAAGCTCAACCGACCATTGTTATGCTCAACTGCCCGCCCACTAATCTCAACCGACCATTGATTGGCTCCACTGACCGCCCACTAAGCTCAACCGACCACTGATTGGCTCAACTGCCCGCTCACTAAGCTCAACCGACCATTAATTGGCTCCATTGACCGCCCACTAATCTCAACCGACCTTTGATTGGCTCAACAGCCCGCCCACTAAGCTGAACAGACAATTGATTGGCTCAACTGCCCGCCCACTAAGCTCAAACGACCATTGATTGGCTCCACTGACCACCCACTGAGCTCAACAGACCATTGATTGGCTCAACTACCCGCCCACTAAGCTCAACCGACCATTGATTGGCTCAACTGACCGCCCATTAAGCTCAACCTACCATTGATTGGCTCAACTACCCGCTCGCTAAGCTCAACCGACCATTGATTGGCTCAACAGCCCGCCCACTAAGCTCAACCGACCATTGATTGACTCAACTGACCGCCCACTAAGCTCAACCGACCATTGATTGGCTTAACTGCAAGCCCACTAATTTAAACCGACCATTCATTGGCTCAACTGCCCGTCCACTAATCTGAACGGACCATTGATTGACTCAACTGCCCGCCCACTTAGCTCAACCGACCTTTGATTGGATAAACTGCACGACCACTTAGCTCAACCGACCTTGGATTGGCTCAACTGCCCGCCCACTAAGCTCAACCGACCATTGATTGGCTCAACTGACCGCCCATTAAGCTCAACCTACCATTGATTGACTCAACTGCCCGCCCACTAAGCTCAACCGACCACTGATAGGCTCAAATGCCCGCCCATCTAATCTCAACCGACCAATGATTGGTTCAAATGCCCGCCCATCTAAGCTTATCGGAACATTGATTGACTCAACTGACCGCCCACTAAGCTCAACCGACCAGTAATTGGCTTAACTGCCCGCCCACTAATTTCAACCGACCATTGATTGGCTCAACTGCCCGTCCACGAAGCTCAACCGACCATTGATTGGCTCAACTGACCGCCCACTAAGCTCAACCGACCTTTGATTGGCTGAACTGACCGCCCACTAAGCTCAACCGACCACTGATTGGCACAACTGACCGCCCACTAAGCTCAACCGACCATTGATTGGCTCAACTGCCCGCCCACTAAGCTCAACCGACCATTAATTGGCTCAACTGCCCGCCCACTAAGCTCAACCGACCATTTATTGGCTCAACTGCACGCCCACTAAGCTCAACCAACCTTGGATTGGCTCAACTGCACGCCCACTAAGCTCAACCGACCTTGGATTAGCTCAACTGAACGCCCACTAAGCTCAACCGGCCTTTGTTTGGCTCAACTGCCTGCCCACTAAGCTCAACCGACCTTTGATTGGCCCAACTGCCCGCCCACTAAGCTCACCCGACCTTTGATTGGCTCAACTGCCCACCCACTAAGCTCAACCGACTATTGATTGGCTCAACTGACCGACCATTAAGTTTAACCGACCATTCATTATTTCAACTACCCGACCACTAAGCTCAACCGACCATTGATTGGCTCAACAGCCCGCCCACTAAGCTGAACAGACAATTGATTGGCTCAACTGCCCGCCCACTAAGCTCAAACGACCATTGATTGGCTCCACTGACCGCCCACTGAGCTCAACAGACCATTGATTGGCTCAACTGCCGGCCCACTAAGCTCAACCGACCATTGATTGGCTCAACTGACCGCCCATTAAGCTCGACCGACCATTGATTGGCTCAACTACCCGCCCACTAAGTGCAACCGACCATTGATTGGCTCAACAGCCCGCCCACTAAGCTCAACCGACCATTGATTGACTCAACTGACCGCCCACTAAGCTCAACCGACCATTGATTGGCTTAACTGCCCGCCCACTAATTTCAACCGACCATTGATTGGCTCAACTCCCCGTCCATGAAGCTCAACCGACCATTGATTGGCTAAACTGACCGCCCACTAAGCCAACCGACTTTTGATTGGCTCAACTGCCCGCCCAATAAGCTCACCCGACCTTTGATTGGCTGAACTGACCGCCCACTAAGCTCAACCGACCATTGATTGGCACAACTGACCGCCCACTAAGCTCAACCGACCATTGATTTGCTCAACTGACCGCCCACTAAGCTCAACCGACCATTGTTATGCAAAACTGCCCGCCCACTAAGCTCAAACGACCATTGATTGGCTCCACTGACCGCCCACTGAGCTCAACAGACCATTGATTGGCTCAACTGCCCGCCCACTAAGCTCAACCGACCATTGATTGGCTCAACTGACCGCCCATTAAGCTCAACCGACGATTGATTGACTCAACTGACCGCCCACTAAGCTCAACCGACCAGTAATTGGCTGAACTGACCACACACTAATTTCAACCGACCATTGATTGGCTCAACTGCCCGTCCACGAAGCTCAACCGACCATTGTTATGCTCAACTGCCCGCCCACTAATCTCAACCGACCATTGATTGGCTCCACTGACCGCCCACTAAGCTCAACCGACCACTGAGTGGCTCAACTGCCCGCTCACTAATCTCAACCGACCATTGATTGGCTCCACTGACCACCCACTGAGCTCAACAGACCATTGATTGGCTCAACTGACCGCCCACTAAGCTCAACCGACCATTGATTGGCTTAACTGCCCGCCCACTAATTTCAACCGACCATTGATTGGCTCAACTGCCCGTCCACGAAGCTACACCGACCATTAATTGGCTCAACTGACCGCCCACTAAGCCAACCGACTTTTGATTGGCTCAACTGCCCGCCCACTAAGCTCACCCGACCTTTGATTGGCTGAACTGACCGCCCACTAAGCTCAACCGACCATTGATTGGCACAACTGACCGCCCACTAAGCTCAACCGACCATTGATTTGCTCAACTGACCGCCCACTAAGCTCAACCGACCATTGTTATGCAAAACTGCCCCTCCACTAAGCTCAACCGACCATTGATTGGCTCCATTGACCGCCCACTAAGCTCAACCGACCTTTGATTGGCTCAACTGCCCGCCCTTTAAGCTCAACCGACCTTTGATTGGCTCAACTGCCCCCCCCACTAAGCTACACCGGCCTTTGTTTGGCTCAACTGCCTGCCCACTAAGCTCAACCGACCTTTGATTGGCTCAACTGCCCGCCCACTAAGCTCACCCGACCTTTGATTGGCTCAACTGCCCGACCACTAAGCTCAACCGACTATTGATTGGCTCAACTGACCGCCCAATAAGCTCAACCGACCATTCATTATTTCAACTACCCGACCACTAAGCTCAACCGACCATTGATTGGCTCAACGGCCCGCCCACTAAGCTCAACAGACCATCGATTGGCTCAACTGCCCGCCCACTAAGCTCAAACGACCATTGATTGGCTCCACTGACCGCCCACTAAGCTCAACCAACCATTGATTGGCTCAACTGCCCGCCCACTAATCTCAACCGACCATTCATTATTTCAACTACCCGACCACTAAGCTCAACCGACCATTGATTGGCTCAACGGCCCGCCCACTAAGCTCAACAGACCATTGATTGGCTCAACTGCCCGCCCACTAAGCTCAAACGACCATCGATTGGCTCCACTGACCGCCCACTAAGCTCAACCGACCATTGATTGGCACAACTGACCGCCCACTTAGCTCAAACGACCATCGAATGGCTCCACTGACCGCCCACTAAGCTCAACCGACCATTGATTGGCACAACTGACCGCCCACTTAGCTCAACCGACCTTTGATTGGCTCAACTGCCCACCCTTTAAGCTCAACCGACCTTTGATTGGCTCAACTGCCCGCCCACTAAGCTACACCGGCCTTTGTTTGGCTCAACTGCCTGCCCACTAAGCTCAACCGACCTTTGATTGGCTCAACTGCCCGCCCACTGAGCTCACCCGACCTTTGATTGGCTCAACTGCCCGACCACTAAGCTCAACCGACTGTTGATTGGCTCAACTGACCGCCCAATAAGCTCAACCGACCATTCATTATTTCAACTACCCGACCACTAAGCTCAACCGACCATTGATTGGCTCAACGGCCCGCCCACTAAGCTCAACAGACCATTGATTGGCTCAACTGCCCGCCCACTAAGCTCAAACGACCATCGAATGGCTCCACTGACCGCCCACTAAGCTCAACCGACCATTGATTGGCACAACTGACCGCCCACTTAGCTCAACCGACCTTTGATTGGCTCAACTGCCCACCATTTAAGCTCAACCGACCTTTGATTGGCTCAACTGCCCGCCCACTAAGCTACACCGGCCTTTGTTTGGCTCAACTGCCTGCCCACTAAGCTCAACCGACCTTTGATTGGCTCAACTGCCCGCCCACTAAGCTCACCCGACCTTTGATTGGCTCAACTGCCCGACCACTAAGCTCAACCGACTATTGATTGGCTCAACCGACCGCCCAATAAGCTCAACCGACCATTCATTATTTCAACTACCCGACCACTAAGCTCAACCGACCATTGATTGGCTCAACGGCCCGCCCACTAAGCTCAACAGACCATTGATTGGGTCAACTGCCCGCCCACTAAGCTCAAACGACCATTGATTGGCTCCACTAACCGCCCACTAAGCTCAACCAACCATTGATTGGCTCAACTGCCCGCCCACTAATCTCAACCGACCATTCATTATTTCAACTACCCGACCACTAAGCTCAACCGACCATTGATTGGCTCAACGGCCCGCCCACTAAGCTCAACAGACCATTGATTGGCTCAACTGCCCGCCCACTAAGCTCAAACGACCATCGATTGGCTCCACTGACCGCCCACTAAGCTCAACCGACCATTGATTGGCACAACTGACCGCCCACTTAGCTCAACCGACCATTGATTTGCTCAACTGACCGCCCACTAAGCTCAACCGACCATTGTTATGCTAAACTGCCCGCCCACTAAGCTCAACCGACCATTGATTGGCTCCATTGACCGCCCACTAAGCTACACCGGCCTTTGTTTGGCTCAACTGCCTGCCCACTAAGCTCAACCGACCTTTGATTGGCTCAACTGCCCGCCCACTAAGCTCTCCCGACCTTTGATTGGCTCAACTGCCCGACCACTAAGCTCAACCGAGTATTGATTGGCTCAACTGACCGCCCAATAAGCTCAACCGACCATTGATTGACTCAACTGACCGCCCACTAAGCTCAACCGACCAGTAATTGGCTGAACTGACCGCCCACTAATTTCAACCGACCATTTATTGGCTCAACTGCCCGTCCACGAAGCTCAACCGACCATTGTTATGCTCAACTGCCCGCCCACTAATCTCAACCGACCATTGATTGGCTCCACTGACCGCCCACTAAGCTCAACCGACCACTGATTGGCTCAACTGCCCGCTCACTAAGCTCAACCGACCATTAATTGGCTCCATTGACCGCCCACTAATCTCAACCGACCTTTGATTGGCTCAACAGCCCGCCCACTAAGCTGAACAGTCAATTGATTGGCTCAACTGCCCGCCCACTAAGCTCAAACGACCATTGATTGGCTCCACTGACCACCCACTGAGCTCAACAGACCATTGATTGGCTCAACTACCCGCCCACTAAGCTCAACCGACCATTGATTGGCTCAACTGACCGCCCATTAAGCTCAACCTACCATTGATTGGCTCAACTACCCGCTCGCTAAGCTCAACCGACCATTGATTGGCTCAACAGCCCGCCCACTAAGCTCAACCGACCATTGATTGACTCAACTGACCGCCCACTAAGCTCAACCGACCATTGATTGGCTTAACTGCAAGCCCACTAATTTAAACCGACCATTCATTGGCTCAACTGCCCGTCCACTAATCTGAACGGACCATTGATTGACTCAACTGCCCGCCCACTTAGCTCAACCGACCTTTGATTGGATAAACTGCACGACCACTTAGCTCAACCGACCTTGGATTGGCTCAACTGCCCGCCCACTAAGCTCAACCGACCATTGATTGGCTCAACTGACCGCCCATTAAGCTCAACCTACCATTGATTGACTCAACTGCCCGCCCACTAAGCTCAACCGACCACTGATAGGCTCAAATGCCCGCCCATCTAATCTCAACCGACCAATGATTGGTTCAAATGCCCGCCCATCTAAGCTTAACGGAACATTGATTGACTCAACTGACCGCCCACTAAGCTCAACCGACCAGTAATTGGCTTAACTGCCCGCCCACTAATTTCAACCGACCATTGATTGGCTCAACTGCCCGTCCACGAAGCTCAACCGACCATTGATTGGCTCAACTGACCGCCCACTAAGCTCAACCGACCTTTGATTGGCTGAACTGACCGCCCACTAAGCTCAACAGACCATTGATTGGCTCAACTGCCCGCCCACTAAGCTCAAACGACCATCGATTGGCTCCACTGACCGCCCACTAAGCTCAACCGACCATTGATTGGCACAACTGACCGCCCACTTAGCTCAAACGACCATCGAATGGCTCCACTGACCGCCCACTAAGCTCAACCGACCATTGATTGGCACAACTGACCGCCCACTTAGCTCAACCGACCTTTGATTGGCTCAACTGCCCACCCTTTAAGCTCAACCGACCTTTGATTGGCTCAACTGCCCGCCCACTAAGCTACACCGGCCTTTGTTTGGCTCAACTGCCTGCCCACTAAGCTCAACCGACCTTTGATTGGCTCAACTGCCCGCCCACTAAGCTCACCCGACCTTTGATTGGCTCAACTGCCCGACCACTAAGCTCAACCGACTATTGATTGGCTCAACTGACCGCCCAATAAGCTCAACCGACCATTCATTATTTCAACTACCCGACCACTAAGCTCAACCGATCATTGATTGGCTCAACGGCCCGCCCACTAAGCTCAACAGACCATTGATTGGCTCAACTGCCCGCCCACTAAGCTCAAACGACCATCGAATGGCTCCACTGACCGCCCACTAAGCTCAACCGACCATTGATTGGCACAACTGCCCACCCTTTAAGCTCAACCGACCTTTGATTGGCTCAACTGCCCGCCCACTAAGCTACACCGGCCTTTGTTTGGCTCAACTGCCTGCCCACTAAGCTCAACCGACCTTTGATTGGCTCAACTGCCCGCCCACTAAGCTCACCCGACCTTTGATTGGCTCAACTGCCCGACCACTAAGCTCAACCGACTATTGATTGGCTCAACTGACCGCCCAATAAGCTCAACCGACCATTCATTATTTCAACTACCCGACCACTAAGCTCAACCGACCATTGATTGGCTCAACGGCCCGCCCACTAAGCTCAACAGACCATTGATTGGGTCAACTGCCCGCCCACTAAGCTCAAACGACCATTGATTGGCTCCACTAACCGCCCACTAAGCTCAACCAACCATTGATTGGCTCAACTGCCCGAGAACTAATCTCAACCGACCATTCATTATTTCAACTACCCGACCACTAAGCTCAACCGACCATTGTTTGGCTCAACGGCCCGCCCACTAAGCTCAACAGACCATTGATTGGCTCAACTGCCCGCCCACTAAGCTCAAACGACCATCGATTGGCTCCACTGACCGCCCACTAAGCTCAACCGACCATTGATTGGCACAACTGACCGCCCACTTAGCTCAACCGACCATTGATTTGCTCAACTGACCGCCCACTAAGCTCAACCGACCATTGTTATGCTAAACTGCCCGCCCACTAAGCTCAACCGACCATTGATTGGCTCCATTGACCGCCCACTAAGCTACACCGGCCTTTGTTTGGCTCAACTGCCTGCCCACTAAGCTCAACCGACCTTTGATTGGCTCAACTGCCCGCCCACTAAGCTCTCCCGACCTTTGATTGGCTCAACTGCCCGACCACTAAGCTCAACCGAGTATTGATTGGCTCAACTGACCGCCCAATAAGCTCAACCGACCATTGATTGACTCAACTGACCGCCCACTAAGCTCAACCGACCAGTAATTGGCTGAACTGACCGCCCACTAATTTCAACCGACCATTTATTGGCTCAACTGCCCGTCCACGAAGCTCAACCGACCATTGTTATGCTCAACTGCCCGCCCACTAATCTCAACCGACCATTGATTGGCTCCACTGACCGCCCACTAAGCTCAACCGACCACTGATTGGCTCAACTGCCCGCTCACTAAGCTCAACCGACCATTAATTGGCTCCATTGACCGCCCACTAATCTCAACCGACCTTTGATTGGCTCAACAGCCCGCCCACTAAGCTGAACAGACAATTGATTGGCTCAACTGCCCGCCCACTAAGCTCAAACGACCATTGATTGGCTCCACTGACCACCCACTGAGCTCAACAGACCATTGATTGGCTCAACTACCCGCCCACTAAGCTCAACCGACCATTGATTGGCTCAACTGACCGCCCATTAAGCTCAACCTACCATTGATTGGCTCAACTACCCGCTCGCTAAGCTCAACCGACCATTGATTGGCTCAACAGCCCGCCCACTAAGCTCAACCGACCATTGATTGACTCAACTGACCGCCCACTAAGCTCAACCGACCATTGATTGGCTTAACTGCAAGCCCACTAATTTAAACCGACCATTCATTGGCTCAACTGCCCGTCCACTAATCTGAACGGACCATTGATTGACTCAACTGCCCGCCCACTTAGCTCAACCGACCTTTGATTGGATAAACTGCACGACCACTTAGCTCAACCGACCTTGGATTGGCTCAACTGCCCGCCCACTAAGCTCAACCGACCATTGATTGGCTCAACTGACCGCCCATTAAGCTCAACCTACCATTGATTGACTCAACTGCCCGCCCACTAAGCTCAACCGACCACTGATAGGCTCAAATGCCCGCCCATCTAATCTCAACCGACCAATGATTGGTTCAAATGCCCGCCCATCTAAGCTTAACGGAACATTGATTGACTCAACTGACCGCCCACTAAGCTCAACCGACCAGTAATTGGCTTAACTGCCCGCCCACTAATTTCAACCGACCATTGATTGGCTCAACTGCCCGTCCACGAAGCTCAACCGACCATTGATTGGCTCAACTGACCGCCCACTAAGCTCAACCGACCTTTGATTGGCTGAACTGACCGCCCACTAAGCTCAACCGACAACTGATTGGCACAACTGACCGCCCACTAAGCTCAACCGACCATTTATTGGCTCAACTGCCCGCCCACTAAGCTCAACCGACCATTAATTGGCTCAACTGCCCGCCCACTAAGCTCAACCGACCATTTATTGGCTCAACTGCCCGCCCACTAAGCTCAACCAACCTTGGATTGGCTCAACTGCACGCCCACTAAGCTCAACCGACCTTGGATTAGCTCAACTGAACGCCCACTAAGCTCAACCGGCCTTTGTTTGGCTCAACTGCCTGCCCACTAAGCTCAACCGACCTTTGATTGGCCCAACTGCCCGCCCACTAAGCTCACCCGACCTTTGATTGGCTCAACTGCCCACCCACTAAGCTCAACCGACTATTGATTGGCTCAACTGACCGACCATTAAGTTTAACCGACCATTCATTATTTCAACTACCCGACCACTAAGCTCAACCGACCATTGATTGGCTCAACAGCCCGCCCACTAAGCTGAACAGACAATTGATTGGCTCAACTGCCCGCCCACTAAGCTCAAACGACCATTGATTGGCTCCACTGACCGCCCACTGAGCTCAACAGACCATTGATTGGCTCAACTGCCGGCCCACTAAGCTCAACCGACCATTGATTGGCTCAACTGACCGCCCATTAAGCTCAACCGACCATTGATTGGCTCAACTACCCGCCCACTAAGTGCAACCGACCATTGATTGGCTCAACAGCCCGCCCACTAAGCTCAACCGACCATTGATTGACTCAACTGACCGCCCACTAAGCTCAACCGACCATTGATTGGCTTAACTGCCCGCCCACTAATTTCAACCGACCATTGATTGGCTCAACTCCCCGTCCATGAAGCTCAACCGACCATTGATTGGCTCAACTGACCGCCCACTAAGCCAACCGACTTTTGATTGGCTCAACTGCCCGCCCAATAAGCTCACCCGACCTTTGATTGGCTGAACTGACCGCCCACTAAGCTCAACCGACCATTGATTGGCACAACTGACCGCCCACTAAGCTCAACCGACCATTGATTTGCTCAACTGACCGCCCACTAAGCTCAACCGACCATTGTTATGCAAAACTGCCCGCCCACTAAGCTCAACCGACCATTGATTGGCTCCATTGACCGCCCACTAAGCTCAACCGACCTTTGATTGGCTCAACTGCCCGCCCTTTAAGCTCAACCGACCTTTGATTGGCTCAACTGCCCCCCCCCCACTAAGCTACACCGGCCTTTGTTTGGCTCAACTGCCTGCCCACTAAGCTCAACCGACCTTTGATTGGCTCAACTGCCCGCCCACTAAGCTCACCCGACCTTTGATTGGCTCAACTGCCCGACCACTAAGCTCAACCGACTATTGATTGGCTCAACTGACCGCCCAATAAGCTCAACCGACCATTCATTATTTCAACTACCCGACCACTAAGCTCAACCGACCATTGATTGGCTCAACGGCCCGCCCACTAAGCTCAACAGACCATTGATTGGCTCAACTGCCCGCCCACTAAGCTCAAACGACCATTGATTGGCTCCACTGACCGCCCACTAAGCTCAACCAACCATTGATTGGCTCAACTGCCCGCAGACTAAGCTCAACCGACCATTCATTATTTCAACTACCCGACCACTAAGCTCAACCGACCATTGATTGGCTCAACGGCCCGCCCACTAAGCTACACCGGCCTTTGTTTGGCTCAACTGCCTGCCCACTAAGCTCAACCGACCTTTGATTGGCTCAACTGCCCGCCCACTAAGCTCACCCGACCTTTGATTGGCTCAACTGCCCGACCACTAAGCTCAACCGACTATTGATTGGCTCAACTGACCGCCCAATAAGCTCAACCGACCATTCATTATTTCAACTACCCGACCACTAAGCTCAACCGACCATTGATTGGCTCAACGGCCCGCCCACTAAGCTCAACAGACCATTGATTGGGTCAACTGCCCGCCCACTAAGCTCAAACGACCATTGATTGGCTCCACTAACCGCCCACTAAGCTCAACCAACCATTGATTGGCTCAACTGCCCGCCCACTAATCTCAACCGACCATTCATTATTTCAACTACCCGACCACTAAGCTCAACCGACCATTGATTGGCTCAACGGCCCGCCCACTAAGCTCAACAGACCATTGATTGGCTCAACTGCCCGCCCACTAAGCTCAAACGACCATCGATTGGCTCCACTGACCGCCCACTAAGCTCAACCGACCATTGATTGGCACAACTGACCGCCCACTTAGCTCAACCGACCATTGATTTGCTCAACTGACCGCCCACTAAGCTCAACCGACCATTGTTATGCTAAACTGCCCGCCCACTAAGCTCAACCGACCATTGATTGGCTCCATTGACCGCCCACTAAGCTACACCGGCCTTTGTTTGGCTCAACTGCCTGCCCACTAAGCTCAACCGACCTTTGATTGGCTCAACTGCCCGCCCACTAAGCTCTCCCGACCTTTGATTGGCTCAACTGCCCGACCACTAAGCTCAACCGAGTATTGATTGGCTCAACTGACCGCCCAATAAGCTCAACCGACCATTGATTGACTCAACTGACCGCCCACTAAGCTCAACCGACCAGTAATTGGCTGAACTGACCGCCCACTAATTTCAACCGACCATTTATTGGCTCAACTGCCCGTCCACGAAGCTCAACCGACCATTGTTATGCTCAACTGCCCGCCCACTAATCTCAACCGACCATTGATTGGCTCCACTGACCGCCCACTAAGCTCAACCGACCACTGATTGGCTCAACTGCCCGCTCACTAAGCTCAACCGACCATTAATTGGCTCCATTGACCGCCCACTAATCTCAACCGACCTTTGATTGGCTCAACAGCCCGCCCACTAAGCTGAACAGACAATTGATTGGCTCAACTGCCCGCCCACTAAGCTCAAACGACCATTGATTGGCTCCACTGACCACCCACTGAGCTCAACAGACCATTGATTGGCTCAACTACCCGCCCACTAAGCTCAACCGACCATTGATTGGCTCAACTGACCGCCCATTAAGCTCAACCTACCATTGATTGGCTCAACTACCCGCTCGCTAAGCTCAACCGACCATTGATTGGCTCAACAGCCCGCCCACTAAGCTCAACCGACCATTGATTGACTCAACTGACCGCCCACTAAGCTCAACCGACCATTGATTGGCTTAACTGCAAGCCCACTAATTTAAACCGACCATTCATTGGCTCAACTGCCCGTCCACTAATCTGAACGGACCATTGATTGACTCAACTGCCCGCCCACTTAGCTCAACCGACCTTTGATTGGATAAACTGCACGACCACTTAGCTCAACCGACCTTGGATTGGCTCAACTGCCCGCCCACTAAGCTCAACCGACCATTGATTGGCTCAACTGACCGCCCATTAAGCTCAACCTACCATTGATTGACTCAACTGCCCGCCCACTAAGCTCAACCGACCACTGATAGGCTCAAATGCCCGCCCATCTAATCTCAACCGACCAATGATTGGTTCAAATGCCCGCCCATCTAAGCTTAACGGAACATTGATTGACTCAACTGACCGCCCACTAAGCTCAACCGACCAGTAATTGGCTTAACTGCCCGCCCACTAATTTCAACCGACCATTGATTGGCTCAACTGCCCGTCCACGAAGCTCAACCGACCATTGATTGGCTCAACTGACCGCCCACTAAGCTCAACCGACCTTTGATTGGCTGAACTGACCGCCCACTAAGCTCAACCGACCACTGATTGGCACAACTGACCGCCCACTAAGCTCAACCGACCATTGATTGGCTCAACTGCCCGCCCACTAAGCTCAACCGACCATTAATTGGCTCAACTGCCCGCCCACTAAGCTCAACCGACCATTTATTGGCTCAACTGCCCGCCCACTAAGCTCAACCAACCTTGGATTGGCTCAACTGCACGCCCACTAAGCTCAACCGACCTTGGATTAGCTCAACTGAACGCCCACTAAGCTCAACCGGCCTTTGTTTGGCTCAACTGCCTGCCCACTAAGCTCAACCGACCTTTGATTGGCCCAACTGCCCGCCCACTAAGCTCACCCGACCTTTGATTGGCTCAACTGCCCACCCACTAAGCTCAACCGACTATTGATTGGCTCAACTGACCGACCATTAAGTTTAACCGACCATTCATTATTTCAACTACCCGACCACTAAGCTCAACCGACCATTGATTGGCTCAACAGCCCGCCCACTAAGCTGAACAGACAATTGATTGGCTCAACTGCCCGCCCACTAAGCTCAAACGACCATTGATTGGCTCCACTGACCGCCCACTGAGCTCAACAGACCATTGATTGGCTCAACTGCCGGCCCACTAAGCTCAACCGACCATTGATTGGCTCAACTGACCGCCCATTAAGCTCAACCGACCATTGATTGGCTCAACTACCCGCCCACTAAGTGCAACCGACCATTGATTGGCTCAACAGCCCGCCCACTAAGCTCAACCGACCATTGATTGACTCAACTGACCGCCCACTAAGCTCAACCGACCATTGATTGGCTTAACTGCCCGCCCACTAATTTCAACCGACCATTGATTGGCTCAACTCCCCGTCCATGAAGCTCAACCGACCATTGATTGGCTCAACTGACCGCCCACTAAGCCAACCGACTTTTGATTGGCTCAACTGCCCGCCCAATAAGCTCACCCGACCTTTGATTGGCTGAACTGACCGCCCACTAAGCTCAACCGACCATTGATTGGCACAACTGACCGCCCACTAAGCTCAACCGACCATTGATTTGCTCAACTGACCGCCCACTAAGCTCAACCGACCATTGTTATGCAAAACTGCCCGCCCACTAAGCTCAACCGACCATTGATTGGCTCCATTGACCGCCCACTAAGCTCAACCGACCTTTGATTGGCTCAACTGCCCGCCCTTTAAGCTCAACCGACCTTTGATTGGCTCAACTGCCCCCCCCCACTAAGCTACACCGGCCTTTGTTTGGCTCAACTGCCTGCCCACTAAGCTCAACCGACCTTTGATTGACTCAACTGCCCGCCCACTAAGCTCACCCGACCTTTGATTGGCTCAACTGCCCGACCACTAAGCTCAACCGACTATTGATTGGCTCAACTGACCGCCCAATAAGCTCAACCGACCATTCATTATTTCAACTACCCGACCACTAAGCTCAACCGACCATTGATTGGCTCAACGGCCCGCCCACTAAGCTCAACAGACCATTGATTGGCTCAACTGCCCGCCCACTAAGCTCAAACGACCATTGATTGGCTCCACTGACCGCCCACTAAGCTCAACCAACCATTGATTGGCTCAACTGCCCGCAGACTAAGCTCAACCGACCATTCATTATTTCAACTACCCGACCACTAAGCTCAACCGACCATTGATTGGCTCAACGGCCCGCCCACTAAGCTCAACAGACCATTGATTGGCTCAACTGCCCGCCCACTAAGCTCAAACGACCATCGAATGTCTCCACTGACCGCCCACTAAGCTCAACCGACCATTGATTGGCACAACTGACCGCCCACTTAGCTCAACCGACCTTTGATTGGCTCAACTGCCCACCCTTTAAGCTCAACCGACCTTTGATTGGCTCAACTGCCCGCCCACTAAGCTACACCGGCCTTTGTTTGGCTCAACTGCCTGCCCACTATGCTCAACCGACCTTTGATTGGCTCAACTGCCCGCCCACTAAGCTCACCCGACCTTTGATTGGCTCAACTGCCCGACCACTAAGCTCAACCGACTATTGATTGGCTCAACTGACCGCGAAATAAGCTCAACCGACCATTCATTATTTCAACTACCCGACCACTAAGCTCAACCGACCATTGATTGGCTCAACGGCCCGCCCACTAAGCTCAACAGACCATTGATTGGGTCAACTGCCCGCCCACTAAGCTCAAACGACCATTGATTGGCTCCACTGACCGCCCACTAAGCTCAACCAACCATTGATTGGCTCAACTGCCCGCCCACTAATCTCAACCGACCATTCATTATTTCAACTACCCGACCACTAAGCTCAACCGACCATTGATTGGCTCAACGGCCCGCCCACTAAGCTCAACAGACCATTGATTGGCTCAACTGCCCGCCTACTAAGCTCAAACGACCATCGATTGGCTCCACTGACCGCCCACTAAGCTCAACCGACCATTGATTGGCACAACTGACCGCCCACTTAGCTCAACCGACCATTGATTTGCTCAACTGACCGCCCACTAAGCTCAACCGACCATTGTTATGCTAAACTGCCCGCCCACTAAGCTCAACCGACCATTGATTGGCTCCATTGACCGTCCACTAAGCTACACCGGCCTTTGTTTGGCTCAACTGCCTGCCCACTAAGCTCAACCGACCTTTGATTGGCTCAACTGCCCGCCCACTAAGCTCTCCCGACCTTTGATTGGCTCAACTGCCCGACCACTAAGCTCAACCGAGTATTGATTGGCTCAACTGACCGCCCAATAAGCTCAACCGACCATTGATTGACTCAACTGACCGCCCACTAAGCTCAACCGACCAGTAATTGGCTGAACTGACCGCCCACTAATTTCAACCGACCATTTATTGGCTCAACTGCCCGTCCACGAAGCTCAACCGACCGTTGTTATGCTCAACTGCCCGCCCACTAATCTCAACCGACCATTGATTGGCTCCACTGACCGCCCACTAAGCTCAACCGACCACTGATTGGCTCAACTGCCCGCTCACTAAGCTCAACCGACCATTGATTGGCTCCATTGACCGCCCACTAATCTCAACCGACCTTTGATTGGCTCAACAGCCCGCCCACTAAGCTGAACAGACAATTGATTGGCTCAACTGCCCACCCACTAAGCTCAAACGACCATTGATTGGCTCCACTGACCACCCACTGAGCTCAACAGACCATTGATTGGCTCAACTACCCGCCCACTAAGCTCAACCGACCATTGATTGGCTCAACTGACCGCCCATTAAGCTCAACCGACCATTGATTGGCTCAACTACCCGCTCGCTAAGCTCAACCGACCATTGATTGGCTCAACAGCCCGCCCACTAAGCTCAACCGACCATTGATTGACTCAACTGACCGCCCACTAAGCTCAACCGACCATTGATTGGCTTAACTGCAAGCCCACTAATTTAAACCGACCATTCATTGGCTCAACTGCCCGTCCACTAATCTGAACGGACCATTGATTGACTCAACTGCCCGCCCACTTAGCTCAACCGACCTTTGATTGGATCAACTGCACGACCACTTAGCTCAACCGACCTTGGATTGGCTCAACTGCCCGCCCACTAAGCTCAACCGACCATTGATTGGCTCAACTGACCGCCCATTAAGCTCAACCTACCATTGATTGACTCAACTGCCCGCCCACTAAGCTCAACCGACCACTGATAGGCTCAAATGCCCGCCCATCTAATCTCAACCGACCAATGATTGGTTCAAATGCCCGCCCATCTAAGCTTAACGGAACATTGATTGACTCAACTGACCGCCCACTAAGCTCAACCGACCAGTAATTGGCTTAACTGCCCGCCCACTAATTTCAACCGACCATTGATTGGCTCAACTGACCGCCCACTAAGCTCAACCGACCTTTGATTGGCTGAACTGACCGCCCACTAAGCTCAACCGACCACTGATTGGCACAACTGACCGCCCACTAAGCTCAACCGACCATTGATTGGCTCAACTGCCCGCCCACTAAGCTCAACCGACCATTAATTGGCTCAACTGCCCGCCCACTAAGCTCAACCGACCATTTATTGGCTCAACTGCCCGCCCACTAAGCTCAACCAACCTTGGATTGGCTCAACTGCACGCCCACTAAGCTCAACCGACCTTGGATTAGCTCAACTGAACGCCCACTAAGCTCAACCGGCCTTTGTTTGGCTCAACTGCCTGCCCACTAAGCTCAACCGACCTTTGATTGGCCCAACTGCCCGCCCACTAAGCTCACCCGACCTTTGATTGGCTCAACTGCCCACCCACTAAGCTCAACCGACTATTGATTGGCTCAACTGACCGACCATTAAGTTTAACCGACCATTCATTATTTCAACTACCCGACCACTAAGCTCAACCGACCATTGATTGGCTCAACAGCCCGCCCACTAAGCTGAACAGACAATTGATTGGCTCAACTGCCCGCCCACTAAGCTCAAACGACCATTGATTGGCTCCACTGACCGCCCACTGAGCTCAACAGACCATTGATTGGCTCAACTGCCGGCCCACTAAGCTCAACCGACCATTGATTGGCTCAACTGACCGCCCATTAAGCTCAACCGACCATTGATTGGCTCAACTACCCGCCCACTAAGTGCAACCGACCATTGATTGGCTCAACAGCCCGCCCACTAAGCTCAACCGACCATTGATTGACTCAACTGACCGCCCACTAAGCTCAACCGACCATTGATTGGCTTAACTGCCCGCCCACTAATTTCAACCGACCATTGATTGGCTCAACTCCCCGTCAATGAAGCTCAACCGACCATTGATTGGCTCAACTGACCGCCCACTAAGCCAACCGACTTTTGATTGGCTCAACTGCCCGCCCAATAAGCTCAACCGACCTTTGATTGGCTGAACTGACCGCAAACTAAGCTCAACCGACCATTGATTGGCACAACTGACCGCCCACTAAGCTCAACCGACCATTGATTTGCTCAACTGACCGCCCACTAAGCTCAACCGACCATTGTTATGCTAAACTGCCCGCCCACTAAGCTCAACCGACAATTGATTGGCTCCATTGACCGCCCACTAAGCTCAACCGACCTTTGATTGGCTCAACTGCCCGCCAGCATGCTCAACCGACCTTTGATTGGCTCAACTGCCCGCCCACTAAGATACACTGGCCTTTGTTTGGCTCAACTGCCTGCCCACTAAGCTCAACCGACCTTTGATTGGCTCAACTGCCCGCCCACTAAGCTCACCCGACCTTTGATTGGCTCAAATGCCCGACCACTAAGCTCAACCGAGTATTGATTGGCTCAACTGACCGCCCAATAAGCTCAACCGACCATTCATTATTTCAACTACCCGACCACTAAGCTCAACCGACCATTGATTGGCTCAACGGCCCGCCCACTAAGCTCAACAGACCATTGATTGGCTCAACTGCCCGCCCACTAAGCTCAAACGACCATTGATTGGCTCCACTGACCGCCCACTACGCTCAACCGACCATTGATTGGCTCAACTGCCCGCCCACTAAGTTCAACCGACCATTGATTGACTCAACTGACCGCCCACTAAGCTCAACCGACCAGTAATTGGCTGAACTGACCGCCCACTAATTTCAAACGAACATTGATTGGCTCAACTGCCCGTCCACGAAGCTCAACCGACCATTGTTATGCTCAACTGCCCGCCCACTAATCTCAACCGACCATTGATTGGCTCCACTGACCGCCCACTAAGCTCAACCGACCACTGATTGGCTCAACTGCCCGCTCACTAAGCTCAACCGACCATTGATTGGCTCCATTGACCGCCCACTAAGCTCAACCGACCATTGATTTGCTCAACAGCCCGCCCACTAAGCTGAACAGACAATTGATTGGCTCAACTGCCCGCCCACTAAGCTCAAACGACCATTGATTGGCTCCACTGACCACCCACTGAGCTCAACAGACCATTGATTGGCTCAACTGCCCGCCCACTAAGCTCAACAGACCATTGATTGGCTCAACTGCCCGCCCACTAAGCTCAAACGACCATTGATTGGCTCAACTGACCGCCCACTAAGCTCAACCGACCTTTGATTGGCTGAACTGACCGCCCACTAAGCTCAACCGACCACTGATTGGCACAACTGACCGCCCACTAAGCTCAACCGACCATTGATTGGCTCAACTGCCCGCCCACTAAGCTCAACCGACCATTAATTGGCTCAACTGCCCGCCCACTAAGCTCAACCGACCATTTATTGGCTCAACTGCCCGCCCACTAAGCTCAACCAACCTTCGATTGGCTCAACTGCACGCCCACTAAGCTCAACCGACCTTGGATTAGCTCAACTGAACGCCCACTAAGCTCAACCGGCCTTTGTTATGCTAAACTGCCCGCCCACTAAGCTCAACCGACAATTGATTGGCTCCATTGACCGCCCACTAAGCTCAACCGACCTTTGATTGGCTCAACTGCCCGCCCACTAAGATACACTGGCCTTTGTTTGGCTCAACTGCCTGCCCACTAAGCTCAACCGACCTTTGATTGGCTCAACTGCCCGCCCACTAAGCTCACCCGACCTTTGATTGGCTCAAATGCCCGACCACTAAGCTCAACCGAGTATTGATTGGCTCAACTGACCGCCCAATAAGCTCAACCGACCATTCATTATTTCAACTACCCGACCACTAAGCTCAACCGACCATTGATTGGCTCAACGGCCCGCCCACTAAGCTCAACAGACCATTGATTGGCTCAACTGCCCGCCCACTAAGCTCAAACGACCATTGATTGGCTCCACTGACCGCCCACTACGCTCAACCGACCATTGATTGGCTCAACTACCCGCCCACTAAGCTCAACCGACCATTGATTGGCTCAACTGACCGCCCATTAAGCTCAACCGACCATTGATTGGCTCAACTACCCGCTCGCTAAGCTCAACCGACCATTGATTGGCTCAACAGCCCGCCCACTAAGCTCAACCGACCATTGATTGACTCAACTGACCGCCCACTAAGCTCAACCGACCATTGATTGGCTTAACTGCAAGCCCACTAATTTAAACCGACCATTCATTGGCTCAACTGCCCGTCCACTAATCTGAACGGACCATTGATTGACTCAACTGCCCGCCCACTTAGCTCAACCGACCTTTGATTGGATCAACTGCACGACCACTTAGCTCAACCGACCTTGGATTGGCTCAACTGCCCGCCCACTAAGCTCAACCGACCATTGATTGGCTCAACTGACCGCCCATTAAGCTCAACCTACCATTGATTGACTCAACTGCCCGCCCACTAAGCTCAACCGACCACTGATAGGCTCAAATGCCCGCCCATCTAATCTCAACCGACCAATGATTGGTTCAAATGCCCGCCCATCTAAGCTTAACGGAACATTGATTGACTCAACTGACCGCCCACTAAGCTCAACCGACCAGTAATTGGCTTAACTGCCCGCCCACTAATTTCAACCGACCATTGATTGGCTCAACTGACCGCCCACTAAGCTCAACCGACCTTTGATTGGCTGAACTGACCGCCCACTAAGCTCAACCGACCACTGATTGGCACAACTGACCGCCCACTAAGCTCAACCGACCATTGATTGGCTCAACTGCCCGCCCACTAAGCTCAACCGACCATTAATTGGCTCAACTGCCCGCCCACTAAGCTCAACCGACCATTTATTGGCTCAACTGCCCGCCCACTAAGCTCAACCAACCTTGGATTGGCTCAACTGCACGCCCACTAAGCTCAACCGACCTTGGATTAGCTCAACTGAACGCCCACTAAGCTCAACCGGCCTTTGTTTGGCTCAACTGCCTGCCCACTAAGCTCAACCGACCTTTGATTGGCCCAACTGCCCGCCCACTAAGCTCACCCGACCTTTGATTGGCTCAACTGCCCACCCACTAAGCTCAACCGACTATTGATTGGCTCAACTGACCGACCATTAAGTTTAACCGACCATTCATTATTTCAACTACCCGACCACTAAGCTCAACCGACCATTGATTGGCTCAACAGCCCGCCCACTAAGCTGAACAGACAATTGATTGCCTCAACTGCCCGCCCACTAAGCTCAAACGACCATTGATTGGCTCCACCGACCGCCCACTGAGCTCAACAGACCATTGATTGGCTCAACTGCCGGCCCACTAAGCTCAACCGACCATTGATTGGCTCAACTGACCGCCCATTAAGCTCAACCGACCATTGATTGGCTCAACTACCCGCCCACTAAGTGCAACCGACCATTGATTGGCTCAACAGCCCGCCCACTAAGCTCAACCGACCATTGATTGACTCAACTGACCGCCCACTAAGCTCAACCGACCATTGATTGGCTTAACTGCCCGCCCACTAATTTCAACCGACCATTGATTGGCTCAACTCCCCGTCAATGAAGCTCAACCGACCATTGATTGGCTCAACTGACCGCCCACTAAGCCAACCGACTTTTGATTGGCTCAACTGCCCGCCCAATAAGCTCAACCGACCTTTGATTGGCTGAACTGACCGCAAACTAAGCTCAACCGACCATTGATTGGCACAACTGACCGCCCACTAAGCTCAACCGACCATTGATTTGCTCAACTGACCGCCCACTAAGCTCAACCGACCATTGTTATGCTAAACTGCCCGCCCACTAAGCTCAACCAACAATTGATTGGCTCCATTGACCGCCCACTAAGCTCAACCGACCTTTGATTGGCTCAACTGCCCGCCAGCATGCTCAACCGACCTTTGATTGGCTCAACTGCCCGCCCACTAAGATACACTGGCCTTTGTTTGGCTCAACTGCCTGCCCACTAAGCTCAACCGACCTTTGATTGGCTCAACTGCCCGCCCACTAAGCTCACCCGACCTTTGATTGGCTCAAATGCCCGACCACTAAGCTCAACCGAGTATTGATTGGCTCAACTGACCGCCCAATAAGCTCAACCGACCATTCATTATTTCAACTACCCGACCACTAAGCTCAACCGACCATTGATTGGCTCAACGGCCCGCCCACTAAGCTCAACAGACCATTGATTGGCTCAACTGCCCGCCCACTAAGCTCAAACGACCATTGATTGGCTCCACTGACCGCCCACTACGCTCAACCGACCATTGATTGGCTCAACTGCCCGCCCACTAAGTTCAACCGACCATTGATTGACTCAACTGACCGCCCACTAAGCTCAACCGACCAGTAATTGGCTGAACTGACCGCCCACTAATTTCAAACGAACATTGATTGGCTCAACTGCCCGTCCACGAAGCTCAACCGACCATTGTTATGCTCAACTGCCCGCCCACTAATCTCAACCGACCATTGATTGGCTCCACTGACCGCCCACTAAGCTCAACCGACCACTGATTGGCTCAACTGCCCGCTCACTAAGCTCAACCGACCATTGATTGGCTCCATTGACCGCCCACTAAGCTCAACCGACCATTGATTTGCTCAACAGCCCGCCCACTAAGCTGAACAGACAATTGATTGGCTCAACTGCCCGCCCACTAAGCTCAAACGACCATTGATTGGCTCCACTGACCACCCACTGAGCTCAACAGACCATTGATTGGCTCAACTGCCCGCCCACTAAGCTCAACAGACCATTGATTGGCTCAACTGCCCGCCCACTAAGCTCAAACGACCATTGATTGGCTCAACTGACCGCCCACTAAGCTCAACCGACCATTGATTGGCTGAACTGACCGCCCACTAAGCTCAACCGACCATTGATTGGCACAACTGACCGCCCACTAAGCTCAACCGACCATTGATTGGCTCAACTGCCCGCCCACTAAGCTCAACCGACCATTAATTGGCTCAACTGCCCGCCCACTAAGCTCAACCGACCATTTATTGGCTCAACTGACCGCCCACTAAGCTCAACCAACCATTCGATTGGCTCAACTGCACCGCCCACTAACCGCCCACTAAGCTCAACCGACCATTGGATTAGCTCAACTGAACGCCCACTAAGCTCAACCGACCATTGTTATGCTAAACTGCCCGCCCACTAAGCTCAACCGACAATTGATTGGCTCCATTGACCGCCCACTAAGCTCAACCGACCTTTGATTGGCTCAACTGCCCGCCCACTAAGATACAACTGGCCTTTGTTTGGCTCAACTGCCTGCCCACTAAGCTCAACCGACCTTTGATTGGCTCAACTGCCCGCCCACTAAGCTCACCCGACCTTTGATTGGCTCAAATGCCCGACCACTAAGCTCAACCGAGTATTGATTGGCTCAACTGACCGCCCAATAAGCTCAACCGACCATTCATTATTTCAACTACCCGACCACTAAGCTCAACCGACCATTGATTGGCTCAACGGCCCGCCCACTAAGCTCAACAGACCAT
Organism: Uloborus diversus; assembly: GCF_026930045.1. Classification (NCBI taxonomy): domain Eukaryota; kingdom Metazoa; phylum Arthropoda; class Arachnida; order Araneae; family Uloboridae; genus Uloborus; species Uloborus diversus. Next base: position 34,877 of record NW_026558848.1, on the reverse strand, counting down.
TGATTGGCTCAACTGCCCGCCCACTAAGCTCAAACGACCATTGATTGGCTCCACTGACCGCCCACTACGCTCAACCGACCATTGATTGGCTCAACTGCCCGCCCACTAAGTTCAACCGACCATTGATTGACTCAACTGACCGCCCACTAAGCTCAACCGACCAGTAATTGGCTGAACTGACCGCCCACTAATTTCAAACGAACATTGATTGGCTCAACTGCCCGTCCACGAAGCTCAACCGACCATTGTTATGCTCAACTGCCCGCCCACTAATCTCAACCGACCATTGATTGGCTCCACTGACCGCCCACTAAGCTCAACCGACCACTGATTGGCTCAACTGCCCGCTCACTAAGCTCAACCGACCATTGATTGGCTCCATTGACCGCCCACTAAGCTCAACCGACCATTGATTTGCTCAACAGCCCGCCCACTAAGCTGAACAGACAATTGATTGGCTCAACTGCCCGACCACTAAGCTCAAACGACCATTGATTGGCTCCACTGACCACCCACTGAGCTCAACAGACCATTGATTGGCTCAACTGCCCGCCCACTAAGCTCAACAGACCATTGATTGGCTCAACTGCCCGCCCACTAAGCTCAAACGACCATTGATTGGCTCCACTACCCGCCCGCTAAGCTCAACCGACCATTGATTGGCTCAACAGCCCGCCCACTAAGCTCAACCGACCATTGATTGACTCAACTGACCGCCCACTAAGCTCAACCGACCATTGATTGGCTTAACTGCCCGCCCACTAATTTAAACCGACCATTGATTGGCTCAACTGCCCGTCCACTAATCTGAACGGACCATTGATTGACTCAACTGCCCGCCCACTTAGCTGAACCGACCTTTGATTGGATCAACTGCACGACCACTTAGCTCAACCGACCTTGGATTGGCTCAACTGCCCGCCCACTAAGCTCAACCGACCATTGATTGGCTCAACTGACCGCCCATTAAGCTCAACCTACCATTGATTGACTCAACTGCCCGCCCACTAAGCTCAACCGACCAATGATTGGTTCAAATGCCCGCCCATCTAAGCTTAACGGAACATTGATTGACTCAACTGACCGCCCACTAAGCTCAACCGACCAGTAATTGGCTTAACTGCCCGCCCACTAATTTCATCCGACCATTGATTGGCTCAACTGCCCGTCCACGAAGCTCAACCGACCATTGATTGGCCCAACTGACCGCCCACTAAGCTCAACCGACCTTTGATTGGCTAAACTGACCGCCCACTAAGCTCAACCGACCACTGATTGGCACAACTGACCGCCCACTAAGCTCAACCGACCATTGATTGGCTCAACTGCCCGCCCACTAAGCTCAACCGACCATTAATTGGCTCAACTGCCCGCCCACTAAGCTCAACCGACCATTGATTGGCTCAACTGCCCGCCCACTAAGCTCACCCGACCTTTGATTGGCTCAACTGCCCACCCACTAAGCTCAACCAACTATTGATTGGCTCAACTGACCGACCATTAAGTTTAACCGACCATTCATTATTTCAACTACCTGACCACTAAGCTCAACCGACCATTGATTGGCTCAACAGCCCGCCCACTAAGCTGAACAGACAATTGATTGGCTCAACTGCCCGCCCACTAAGCTCAAACGACCATTGATTGGCTCCACTGACCGCGCACTAATTTCAACCGACCATTGATTGGCTCAACTCCCCGTCCACGAAGCTCAACCGACCATTGATTGGCTCAACTGACCGCCCACTAAGCCAACCGACTTTTGATTGGCTCAACTGCCCGCCCAATAAGCTCAACCGACCTTTGATTGGCTGAACTGACCGCCCACTAAGCTCAACCGACCATTGATTGGCACAACTGACCGCCCACTAAGCTCAACAGACCATTGATTAGCTCAACTGCCGGCCCACTAAGCTCAACCGACCATTGATTGGCTCAACTGACCGCCCATTAAGCTCAACCGACCATTGATTGGCTCAACTACACGCCCACTAAGTGCAACCGACCATTGATTGGCTCAACAGCCCGCCCACTAAGCTCAACCGACCATTGATTGACTCAACTGACCGCCCACTAAGCTCAACCGACCATTGATTGGCTTAACTGCCCGCCCACTAATTTCAACCGACCATTGATTGGCTCAACTCCCCGTCCACGAAGCTCAACCGACCATTGATTGGCTCAACTGACCGCCCACTAAGCCAACCGACTTTTGATTGGCTCAACTGCCCGCCCAATAAGCTCAACCGACCTTTGATTGGCTGAACTGACCGCCCACTAAGCTCAACCGACCATTGATTGGCACAACTGACCGCCCACTAAGCTCAACCGACCATTGATTTGCTCAACTGACCGCCCACTAAGCTCAACCGACCATTGTTATGCTAAACTGCCCGCCCACTAAGCTCAACCGACAATTGATTGGCTCCATTGACCGCCAACTAAGCTCAACCGACCTTTGATTGGCTCAACTGCCCGCCAACATGCTCAACCGACCTTTGATTGGCTCAACTGCCCGCCCACTAAGCTACACTGGCCTTTGTTTGGCTCAACTGCCTGCCCACTAAGCTCAACCGACCTTTGATTGGCTCAACTGCCCGCCCACTAAGCTCACCCGACCTTTGATTGGCTCAAATGCCCGACCACTAAGCTCAACCGAGTATTGATTGGCTCAACTGACCGCCCAATAAGCTCAACCGACCATTCATTATTTCAACTACCCGACCACTAAGCTCAACCGACCATTGATTGGCTCAACGGCCCGCCCACTAAGCTCAACAGACCATTGATTGGCTCAACTGCCCGCCCACTAAGCTCAAACGACGATTGATTGGATCCACTGACCGCCCACTACGCTCAACCGACCATTGATTGGCTCAACTGCCCGCCCACTAAGCTCAACCGACCATTGATTGACTCAACTGACCGCCCACTAAGCTCAACCGACCAGTAATTGGCTGAACTGACCGCCCACTAATTTCAACCGACCATTGATTGGCTCAACTGCCCGTCCACGAAGCTCAACCGACCATTGTTATGCTCAACTGCCCGCCCACTAATCTCAACCGACCATTGATTGGCTTCACTGACCGCCCACTAAGCTCAACCGACCACTGATTGGCTCAACTGCCCGCTCACTAAGCTCAACCGACCATTGATTGGCTCCATTGACCGCCCACTAAGCTCAACCGACCTTTGATTGGCTCAACAGCCCGCCCACTAAGCTCAAACGACCATTGATTGGCTCCACTGACCACCCACTGTGCTCAACAGACCACTGATTGGCTCAACTGCCCGCCCACTAAGCTAAACCGACCATTGATTCGCTCAACTGACCGCCCATTAAGCTCAACCGTCCATTGATTGGCTCAACTACCCGCCCGCTAAGCTCAACCGACCATTGATTGGCTCAACAGCCCGCCCACTAAGCTCAACCGACCATTGATTGACTCAACTGACTGCCCACTAAGCTCAACCGACCAATGATTGTCTTAACTGCCCGCCCACTAATTTCAACCGACCATTGATTGGCTCAACTGCCCGTCCACGAAGCTCAACCGACCGCCCACTAAGCCAACCGACTTTTGATTGGCTCAACTGCCCGCCCACTAAGCTCAACCGACCATTGATTGGCTCAACTGACCGCCCACTAAGCTCAACCGACCATTGATTGGCACAACTGACCGCCCACTAAGCTCAACCGACCATTGATTTGCTCAACTGACCGTCCACTAAACTCAACCGACCAATGATTGGCTCAAATGCCCGCCCATCTAAGCTTAACGGAACATTGATTGACTCAACTGACCGCCCACTAAGCTCAACCGACCAGTAATTGGCTTAACTGCCCGCCCACTAATTTCCACCGACCATTGATTGGCTCAACTTCCCGTCCACGAAGCTCAACCGACCATTGATTGGCTCAACTGACCGCCCACTAAGCCAACCGACTTTTGATTGGCTCAACTGCCCGCCCACTAAGCTCAACCGACCTTTGATTGACTGAACTGACCGCCCACTAAGCTCAACCGACCATTGATTGGCACAACTGACCGCCCACTAAGCTCAACCGACCATTGATTTGCTCAACTGCCCGCCCACTAATCTCAACCGACCATTGATTGGCTCCACTAACCGCCCACTAAGCTCAACCGACCACTGATTGGCTCAACTGCCCGCCCACTAAGCTCAACCGACCATTGATTGGCTCAACTGACCGCCCATTAAGCTCAACCGACCATTGATTGGCTCAACTACCCGCTCGCTAAGCTCAACCGACCATTGATTGGCTCAACAGCCCGCCCACTAAGCTCAACCGACCATTGATTGACTCAACTGACCGCTCACTAAGCTCAACCGACCATTGATTGGCTTAACTGCCCGCCCACTAATTTCAACCGACCATTGATTGGCTCAACTGCCCGTCCACGAAGCTACACCGGCCATTAATTGGCTCAACTGACCGCCCACTAAGCCAACCGACATTTGATTGGCTCAACTGCCCGCCCACTAAGCTCACCCGACCTTTGATTGGCTGAACTGACCTTCCACTAAGCTCAACCGACCATTGATTGGCACAACTGACCGCCCACTAAGCTCAACCGACCATTGATTTGCTCAACTGACCGCCCACTAAGCTCAACCGACCATTGTTATGCTAAACTGCCAGCCCACTAAGCTCAACCGACCATTGATTGGCTCCATTGACCGCCCACTAAGCTCAACCGACCTTTGATTGGCTCAACTGCCCGCCCACTAAGCTACACCGGCCTTTGTTTGGCTCAACTGCCTGCCCACTAAGCTCAACCGACCTTTGATTGGCTCAACTGCCCGCCCACTAAGCTCACCCGACCTTTGATTGGCTCAACTGCCCGACCACTAAGCTCAACCGACTATTGATTGGCTCAACTGACCGCCCAATAAGCTCAACCGACCATTCATTATTTTAACTACCCGACCACTAAGCTCAACCGACCATTCATTATTTCAACTACCCGACCACTAAGCTCAACCGACCATTGATTGGCTCAACGGCCCGCCCACTAAGCTCAACAGACCATTGATTGGCTCAACTGCCCGCCCACTAAGCTCAAACGACCATTGATTGGCTCCACTGACCGCCCACTAAGCTCAACCAACCATTGATTGGCTCAACTGCCCGCCCACTAAGCTCAACTGACCATTCATTATTTCAACTACCCGACCACTAAGCTCAACCGACCATTGATTGGCTCAACGGCCCGCCCACTAAGCTCAACAGACCATTGATTGGCCCAACTGCCCGCCCACTAAGCTCCAACGACCATCGATTGGCTCCACTGACCGCCCACTAAGCTCAACCGACCATTGATTGGCACAACTGACCGCCCACTTAGCTCAACCGACCATTGATTTGCTCAACTGACCGCCCACTAAGCTCAACCGACCATTATTATGCTAAACTGCCCGCCCACTAAGCTCAACCGACCATTGATTGGCTCCATTGACCGCCCACTAAGCTCAACCGACCTTTGATTGGCTTAACTGCCCGCCCACTAATTTCAACCGACCATTGATTGGCTCAACTGCCCGTCCACGAAGCTCAACCGACCATTGATTGGCTCAACTGACCGCCCACTAAGCTCAAACGACCATTGATTGGCTTAACTGCCCGCCCACTAATTTCAACCGACCATTGATTGGCTCAACTGCCCGTCCACTAATCTGAACGGACCATTGATTGACTCAACTGCCCGCCCACTTAGCTCAACCGACCTTGGATTGGCTCAACTGCCCGCCCACTAAGCTCAACCGACCATTGATTGGCTGAACTGCCCGCCCACTAAGCTACACCGGCCTTTGTTTGGCTCAACTGCCTGCCCACTAAGCTCAACCGACCTTTGATTGGCTCAACTGCCCGCCCACTAAGCTCACCCGACCTTTGATTGGCTCAACTGCCCGACCACTAAGCTCAACCGAGTATTGATTGGCTCAACTGACCGCCCAATAAGCTCAACCGACCATTCATTATTTCAACTACTCGACCACTAAGCTCAACCGACCATTGATTGGCTCAACGGCCCGCCCACTAAGCTCAACAGACCATTGATTGGCTCAACTGCCCGCCCACTAAGCTCAAACGACCATTGATTGGCTCCACTGACCGCCCACTACGCTCAACCGACCATTGATTGGCTCAACTGCCCGCCCACTAAGCTCAACCGACCATTGATTGACTCAACTGACCGCCCACTAAGCTCAACCGACCAGTAATTGGCTGAACTGACCGCCCACTAATTTCAACCGACCATTGATTGGCTCAACTGCCCGTCCATGAAGCTCAACCGACCATTGTTATGCTCAACTGCCCGCCCACTAATCTCAACCGACCACTGATTGGCTCAACTGCCCGCTCACTAAGCTCAACCGACCATTGATTGGCTCCATTGACCGCCCACTAATTTCAACCGACCTTTGATTGGCTCAACAGCCCGCCCACTAAGCTGAACAGACAATTGATTGGCTCAACTGCCCGCCCACTAAGCTCAAACGACCATTGATTGGCTCCACTGACCACCCACTGAGCTCAACAGACCATTGATTGGCTCAACTGCCCGCCCACTAAGCTCAACCGACCATTGATTGGCTCAACTGACCGCCCATTAAGCTCAACCGACCATTGATTGGCTCAACTACCCGCCCGCTAAGCTCAACCGACCATTGATTGGCTCAACAGCCCGCCCACTAAGCTCAACCGACCATTGATTGACTCAACTGACCGCCCACTAAGCTCAACCGACCAATGATTGGCTCAAATGCCCGCCCATCTAAGCTTAACGGAACATTGATTGACTCAACTGACCGCCCACTAAGCTCAACCGACCAGTAATTGGCTTAACTGCCCGCCCACTAATTTCAACCGACCATTGATTGGCTCAACTTCCCGTCCACGAAGCTCAACCGACCATTGATTGGCTCAACTGACCGCCCACTAAGCTCAACCGACCTTTGATTGGCTGAACTGACCGCCCACTAAGCTCAACCGACCACTGATTGGCACAACTGACCGCCCACTAAGCTCAACCGACCATTGATTGGCTCAACTGCCCGCATAGTAAGCTCAACCGACCATTAATTGGCTCAACTGCCCGCCCACTAAGCTCAACCGACCATTGAGTGGCTCAACTGCCCGCCCACTAAGCTCAACCAACCTTGGATTGGCTCAACTGCACGCCCACTAAGCTCAACCGACCTTGGATTAGCTCAACTGAACGCCCACTAAGCTCAACCGGCCTTTGTTTGGCTCAACTGCCTGCCCACTAAGCTCAACCGACCATTGATTGGCTCAACAGCCCGCCCACTAAGCTCAACCGACCATTGATTGACTCAACTGACCGCCCACTAAGCTCAACCGACCATTGATTGGCTTAACTGCCCGCCCACTAATTTCAACCGACCATTGATTCGCTCAACTCCCCGTCCACGAAGCTCAACCGACCATCGATTGGCTCAACTGACCGCCCACTAAGCCAACCGACTTTTGATTGGCTCAACTGCCCGCCCACTAAGCTCAACCGACCATTGATTGGCACAACTGACCGCCCACTAAGCTCAACCGACCATTGATTTGCTCAACTGACCGCCCACTAAGCTCAACCGACCATTGTTATGCTAAACTGCCCGCCCACTAAGCTCAACCGACCATTGATTGGCTCCATTGACCGCCCACTAAGCTCAACCGACCTTTGATTGGCTCAACTGCCCGCCCACTAAGCTCACCCGACCTTTGATTGGCTCAACTGCCCGACCACTAAGCTCAACCGAGTATTGATTGGCTCAACTGACCGCGAAATAAGCTCAACCGACCATTCATTATTTTAACTACCCGACCACTAAGCTCAACCGACCATGGATTGGCTCAACGGCCCGCCCACTAAGCTCAACAGACAATTGATTGGCTCAACTGCCCGCCCACTAAGCTCAAACGACCATTGATTGGCTCCACTGACCGCCCACTACGCTCAACCGACCATTGATTGGCTCAACTGCCCGCCCACTAAGCTCAACCGACCAATGATTGACTCAACTGACCGCCCACTAAGCTCAACCGACCAGTAATTGGCTGAACTGACCGCCCACTAATTTCAACCGACCATTGATTGGCTCAACTGCCCGTCTACGAAGCTCAACCGACCATTGTTATGCTCAACTGCCCGCCCACTAATCTCAACCGACCATTGATTGGCTCCACTGACCGCCCACTAAGCTCAACCGACCACTGATTGGCTCAACTGCCCGCTCACTAAGCTCAACCGACCATTGATTGGCTCCATTGACCGCCCACTAAGCTCAACCGACCTTTGATTGGCTCAACAGCCCGCCCACTAAGCTGAACAGACAATTGATTGGCTCAACTGCCCGCCCACTAAGCTCAAACGACCATTGATTGGCTCCACTGACCACCCACTGAGCTCAACAGACCATTGATTGGCTCAACTGCCCGCCCACTAAGCTCAACCGACCATTGATTGGCTCAACTGACCGCCCATTAAGCTCAACCGACCATTGATTGGCTCAACTACTCGCCCGCTAAGCTCAACCCGACCAATGATTGGCTCAACTGCCCGCCCTTTAAGCTCAACCGACCTTTGATTGGCTCAACTGCCCGCCCACTAAGCTACACCGGCCTTTGTTTGGCTCAACTGCCTGCCCACTAAGCTCAACCGACCTTTGATTGGCTCAACTGCCCGCCCACTAAGCTCACCCGACCTTTGATTGGCTCAACTGCCCGACCACTAAGCTCAACCGACTATTGATTGGCTCCACTGACCGCCCAATAAGCTCAACCGACCATTGATTGGCTCAACTACCCGTCCGCTAAGCTCAACCCGACCATTGATTGGCTCAACTGCCCGCCCTTTAAGCTCAACCGACCTTTGATTGGCTCAACTGCCCGCCCACTAAGCTACACCGGCCTTTGTTTGGCTTAACTGCCTGCCCACTAAGCTCAACCGACCTTTGATTGGCTCAACTGCCCGCCCACTAAGCTCACCCGACCTTTGATTGGCTCAACTGCCCGCCCACTAAGCTCAAACGACCATTGATTGGCTCCACTGACCACCCACTGAGCTCAACAGACCATTGATTGGCTCAACTGCCCGCCCACTAAGCTCAAACGACCATTGATTGGCTACACTGACCGCCCACTAAGCTCAACCAACCATTGATTGGCTCAACTGCCCGCCCACTAAGCTCAACCGACCATTCATTATTTCAACTACCCGCTCACTAAGCTCAACCGACCATTGATTGGCTCCATTGACCGCCCACTAATTTCAACCGACCTTTGATTGGCTCAACAGCCCGCCCACTAAGCTGAACAGACAATTGATTGGCTCAACTGCCCGCCCACTAAGCTCAAACGACCATTGATTGGCTCCACTGACCACCCACTGAGCTCAACAGACCATTGATTGGCTCAACTGCCCGCCCACTAAGCTCAACCGACCATTGATTGGCTCAACTGACCGCCCATTAAGCTCAACCGACCATTGATTGGCTCAACTACCCGCCCGCTAAGCTCAACCGACCATTGATTGGCTCAACAGCCCGCCCACTAAGCTCAACCGACCATTGATTGACTCAACTGAACGCCCACTAAGCTCAACCGACCAATGATTGGCTCAAATGCCCGCCCATCTAAGCTTAACGGAACATTGATTGACTCAACTGACCGCAAACTAAGCTCAACCGACCAGTAATTGGCTTAACTGCCCGCCCACTAATTTCAACCGACCATTGATTGGCTCAACTTCCCGTCCACGAAGCTCAACCGACCATTGATTGGCTCAACTGACCGTCCACTAAGCTCAACCGACCTTTGATTGGCTGAACTGACCGCCCACTAAGCTCAACCGACCACTGATTGGCACAACTGACCGCCCACTAAGCTCAACCGACCATTGATTGGCTCAACTGCCCGCATAGTAAGCTCAACCGACCATTAATTGGCTCAACTGCCCGCCCACTAAGCTCAACCGACCATTGAGTGGCTCAACTGCCCGCCCACTAAGCTCAACCAAACTTGGATTGGCTCAACTGCACGCCCACTAAGCTCAACCGACCTTGGATTAGCTCAACTGAACGCCCACTAAGCTCAACCGGCCTTTGTTTGGCTCAACTGCCTGCCCACTAAGCTCAACCGACCATTGATTGGCTCAACAGCCCGCCCACTAAGCTCAACCGACCATTGATTGACTCAACTGACCGCCCACTAAGCTCAACCGACCATTGATTGGCTTAACTGCCCGCCCACTAATTTCAACCGACCATTGATTGGCTCAACTCCCCGTCCACGAAGCTCAACCGACCATCGATTGGCTCAACTGACCTCCCACTAAGCCAACCGACTTTTGATTGGCTCAACTGCCCGCCCACTAAGCTCAACCGACCTTTGATTGGCTGAACTGACCGCCCACTAAGCTCAACCGACCATTGATTGGCACAACTGACCGCCCACTAAGCTCAACCGACCATTGATTTGCTCAACTGACCGCCCACTAAGCTCAACCGACCATTGTTATGCTAAACTGCCCGCCCACTAAGCTCAACCGACCATTGATTGGCTCCATTGACCGCCCACTAAGCTCAACCGACCTTTGATTGGCTCAACTGCCCGCCCACTAAGCTCACCCGACCTTTGATTGGCTCAACTGCCCGACCACTAAGCTCAACCGAGTATTGATTGGCTCAACTGACCGCGAAATAAGCTCAACCGACCATTCATTATTTTAACTACCCGACCACTAAGCTCAACCGACCATGGATTGGCTCAACGGCCCGCCCACTAAGCTCAACAGACCATTGATTGGCTCAACTGCCCGCCCACTAAGCTCAAACGACCATTGATTGGCTCCACTGACCGCCCACTACGCTCAACCGACCATTGATTGGCTCAACTGCCCGCCCACTAAGCTCAACCGACCAATGATTGACTCAACTGACCGCCCACTAAGCTCAACCGACCAGTAATTGGCTGAACTGACCGCCCACTAATTTCAACCGACCATTGATTGGCTCAACTGCCCGTCTACGAAGCTCAACCGACCATTGTTATGCTCAACTGCCCGCCCACTAATCTCAACCGACCATTGATTGGCTCCACTGACCGCCCACTAAACTCAACCGACCACTGATTGGCTCAACTGCCCGCTCACTAAGCTCAACCGACCATTGATTGGCTCCATTGACCGCCCACTAAGCTCAACCGACCTTTGATTGGCTCAACAGCCCGCCCACTAAGCTGAACAGACAATTGATTGGCTCAACTGCCCGCCCACTAAGCTCAAACGACCATTGATTGGCTCCACTGACCACCCACTGAGCTCAACAGACCATTGATTGGCTCAACTGCCCGCCCACTAAGCTCAACCGACCATTGATTGGCTCAACTGACCGCCCATTAAGCTCAACCGACCATTGATTGGCTCAACTACCCGCCCGCTAAGCTCAACCCGACCATTGATTGGCTCAACTGCCCGCCCTTTAAGCTCAACCGACCTTTGATTGGCTCAACTGCCCGCCCACTAAGCTACACCGGCCTTTGTTTGGCTCAACTGCTTGCCCACTAAGCTCAACCGACCTTTGATTGGCTCAACTGCCCGCCCACTAAGCTCACCCGACCTTTGATTGGCTCAACTGCCCGCCCACTAAGCTCAAACGACCATTGATTGGCTCCACTGACCACCCACTGAGCTCAACAGACCATTGATTGGCTCAACTGCCCGCCCACTAAGCTCAAACGACCATTGATTGGCTCCACTGACCGCCCACTAAGCTCAACCAACCATTGATTGGCTCAACTGCCCGCCCACTAAGCTCAACCGACCATTCATTATTTCAACTACCCGACCACTAAGCTCAACCGACCATTGATTGGCTCAACGGCCCGCCCACTAAGCTCAACAGACCATTGATTGGCTCAACTGCCCGCCCACTAAGCTCATACGACCATCGATTGGCTCCACTGACCGCCCACTAAGCTCAACCGACCATTGATTGGCACAACTGACCGCCCACTTAGCTCAACCGACCATTGATTTGCTCAACTGACCGCCCACTAAGCTCAACCGACCATTGTTATGCTAAACTGCCCGCCCACTAAGCTCAACCGACCATTGATTGGCTCCATTGACCGCCCACTAAGCTCAACCGACCTTTGATTGGCTTAACTGCCCGCCCACTAATTTCAACCGACCATTGATTGGCTCAACTGCCCGTCCACGAAGCTCAACCGACCATTGATTGGCTCAACTGACCGCCCACTAAGCTCAACCGACCATTGATTGGCTTAACTGCCCGCCCACTAATTTCAACCGACCATTGATTGGCTCAACTGCCCGTCCACTAATCTGAACGGACCATTGATTGACTCAACTGCCCGCCCACTTAGCTCAACCGACCTTGGATTGGCTCAACTGCCCGCCCACTAAGCTCAACCGACCATTGATTGGCTCAACTGCCCGCCCACTAAGCTACACCGGCCTTTGTTTGGCTCAACTGCCTGCCCATTAAGCTCAACCGACCTTTGATTGGCTCAACTGCCCGCCCACTAAGCTCACCCGACCTTTGATTGGCTCAACTGCCCGACCACTAAGCTCAACCGAGTATTGATTGGCTCAACTGACCGCACAATAAGCTCAACCGACCATTCATTATTTCAACTACCCGACCACTAAGCTCAACCGACCATTGATTGGCTCAACGGCCCGCCCACTAAGCTCAACAGACCATTGATTGGCTCAACCGCCCGCCCACTAAGCTCAAACGACCATTGATTGGCTCCACTGACCGCCCACTACGCTCAACCGACCATTGATTGGCTCAACTGCCCGCCCAATAAGCTCAACCGACCATTGATTGACTCAACTGACCGCCCACTAAGCTCAACCGACCAGTAATTGGCTGAACTGACCGCCCACTAATTTCAACCGACCATTGATTGGCTCAACTGCCCGTCCACGAAGCTCAACCGACCATTGTTATGCTCAACTGCCCGCCCACTAATCTCAACCGACCACTGATTGGCTCAACTGCCCGCTCACTAAGCTCAACCGACCATTGATTGGCTCCATTGACCGCCCACTAATTTCAACCGACCTTTGATTGGCTCAACAGCCCGCCCACTAAGCTGAACAGACAATTGATTGGCTCAACTGCCTGCCCACTAAGCTCAAACGACCATTGATTCGCTCCACTGACCACCCACTGAGCTCAACAGACCATTGATTGGCTCAACTGCCCGCCCACTAAGCTCAACCGACCATTGATTGGCTCAACTGACCGCCCATTAAGCTCAACCGACCATTGATTGGCTCAACTACCCGCCCGCTAAGCTCAACCGACCATTGATTGGCTCAACAGCCCGCCCACTAAGCTCAACCGACCATTGATTGACTCAACTGACCGCCCACTAAGCTCAACCGACAAATGTTTGGCTCAAATGCCCGCCCATCTAAGCTTAACGGAACATTGATTGGCTCAACTGACCGCCCACTAAGCTCAACCGACCTTTGATTGGCTGAACTGACCGCCCACTAACCGCACTTGAAATCCTCATTTTGCCTTTTGCTGCATTTTCGTTGAAGTTAATAGGGCTCATATCTCGAGAACCATTTGACTTGGAGACTTGATTTTTGTTGCAAACGTGTCCATTTAACGCAAATAAACCTCTCATAGCCGCATTTAGCATTTCGCTGTACGGATATTTTTTTAATCGAACCGCACTTAAAATCCTCATTTTGCCTTTTGCTGCATTTTCGTTGAAGTTAATAGGGCTCATATCTCGAGAACCATTTGACTTGGAGACTTGATTTTTGTTGCAAACGTGTCCATTTAACGCAAATAAACCTCTCATAGCCGCATTTAGCATTTCGCTGTACGGATATTTTTTTAATCGAACCGCACTTGAAATCCTCATTTTGACTTTTGCTGCATTTTCGTTGAAGTTAATAGGGCTCATATCTCGAGAACCATTTGACTTGGAGACTTGATTTTTGTTGCAAACGTGTCCATTTAACGCAAATAAACCTCTCATAGCCGCATTTAGCATTTCGCTGTACGGATATTTTTTTAATCGAACCGCACTTGAAATCCTCATTTTGACTTTTGCTGCATTTTCGTTGAAGTTAATAGGGCTCATATCTCGAGAACCATTTGACTTGGAGACTTGATTTTTGTTGCAAACGTGTCCATTTAACGCAAATAAACCTCTCATAGCCGCATTTAGCATTTCGCTGTACGGATATTTTTTTAATCGAACCGCACTTGAAATCCTCATTTTGACTTTTGCTGCATTTTCGTTGAAGTTAATAGGGCTCATATCTCGAGAACCATTTGACTTGGAGACTTGATTTTTGTTGCAAACGTGTCCATTTAACGCAAATAAACCTCTCATAGCCGCATTTAGCATTTCGCTGTACGGATATTTTTTTAATCGAACCGCACTTAAAATCCTCATTTTGCCTTTTGCTGCATTTTCGTTGAAGTTAATAGGGCTCATATCTCGAGAACCATTTGACTTGGAGACTTGATTTTTGTTGCAAACGTGTCCATTTAACGCAAATAAACCTCTCATAGCCGCATTTAGCATTTCGCTGTACGGATATTTTTTTAATCGAACCGCACTTGAAATCCTCATTTTGACTTTTGCTGCATTTTCGTTGAAGTTAATAGGGCTCATATCTCGAGAACCATTTGACTTGGAGACTTGATTTTTGTTGCAAACGTGTCCATTTAACGCAAATAAACCTCTCATAGCCGCATTTAGCATTTCGCTGTACGGATATTTTTTTAATCGAACCGCACTTGAAATCCTCATTTTGACTTTTGCTGCATTTTCGTTGAAGTTAATAGGGCTCATATCTCGAGAACCATTTGACTTGGAGACTTGATTTTTGTTGCAAACGTGTCCATTTAACGCAAATAAACCTCTCATAGCCGCATTTAGCATTTCGCTGTACGGATATTTTTTTAATCGAACCGCACTTGAAATCCTCATTTTGACTTTTGCTGCATTTTCGTTGAAGTTAATAGGGCTCATATCTCGAGAACCATTTGACTTGGAGACTTGATTTTTGTTGCAAACGTGTCCATTTAACGCAAATAAACCTCTCATAGCCGCATTTAGCATTTCGCTGTACGGATATTTTTTTAATCGAACCGCACTTGAAATCCTCATTTTGCCTTTTGCTGCATTTTCGTTGAAGTTAATAGGGCTCATATCTCGAGAACCATTTGACTTGGAGACTTGATTTTTGTTGCAAACGTGTCCATTTAACGCAAATAAACCTCTCATAGCCGCATTTAGCATTTCGCTGTACGGATATTTTTTTAATCGAACCGCACTTGAAATCCTCATTTTGCCTTTTGCTGCATTTTCGTTGAAGTTAATAGGGCTCATATCTCGAGAACCATTTGACTTGGAGACTTGATTTTTGTTGCAAACGTGTCCATTTAACGCAAATAAACCTCTCATAGCCGCATTTAGCATTTCGCTGTACGGATATTTTTTTAATCGAACCGCACTTGAAATCCTCATTTTGACTTTTGCTGCATTTTCGTTGAAGTTAATAGGGCTCATATCTCGAGAACCATTTGACTTGGAGACTTGATTTTTGTTGCAAACGTGTCCATTTAACGCAAATAAACCTCTCATAGCCGCATTTAGCATTTCGCTGTACGGATATTTTTTTAATCGAACCGCACTTAAAATCCTCATTTTGCCTTTTGCTGCATTTTCGTTGAAGTTAATAGGGCTCATATCTCGAGAACCATTTGACTTGGAGACTTGATTTTTGTTGCAAACGTGTCCATTTAACGCAAATAAACCTCTCATAGCCGCATTTAGCATTTCGCTGTACGGATATTTTTTTAATCGAACCGCACTTGAAATCCTCATTTTGACTTTTGCTGCATTTTCGTTGAAGTTAATAGGGCTCATATCTCGAGAACCATTTGACTTGGAGACTTGATTTTTGTTGCAAACGTGTCCATTTAACGCAAATAAACCTCTCATAGCCGCATTTAGCATTTCGCTGTACGGATATTTTTTTAATCGAACCGCACTTGAAATCCTCATTTTGACTTTTGCTGCATTTTCGTTGAAGTTAATAGGGCTCATATCTCGAGAACCATTTGACTTGGAGACTTGATTTTTGTTGCAAACGTGTCCATTTAACGCAAATAAACCTCTCATAGCCGCATTTAGCATTTCGCTGTACGGATATTTTTTTAATCGAACCGCACTTGAAATCCTCATTTTGACTTTTGCTGCATTTTCGTTGAAGTTAATAGGGCTCATATCTCGAGAACCATTTGACTTGGAGACTTGATTTTTGTTGCAAACGTGTCCATTTAACGCAAATAAACCTCTCATAGCCGCATTTAGCATTTCGCTGTACGGATATTTTTTTAATCGAACCGCACTTGAAATCCTCATTTTGACTTTTGCTGCATTTTCGTTGAAGTTAATAGGGCTCATATCTCGAGAACCATTTGACTTGGAGACTTGATTTTTGTTGCAAACGTGTCCATTTAACGCAAATAAACCTCTCATAGCCGCATTTAGCATTTCGCTGTACGGATATTTTTTTAATCGAACCGCACTTGAAATCCTCATTTTGACTTTTGCTGCATTTTCGTTGAAGTTAATAGGGCTCATATCTCGAGAACCATTTGACTTGGAGACTTGATTTTTGTTGCAAACGTGTCCATTTAACGCAAATAAACCTCTCATAGCCGCATTTAGCATTTCGCTGTACGGATATTTTTTTAATCGAACCGCACTTGAAATCCTCATTTTGACTTTTGCTGCATTTTCGTTGAAGTTAATAGGGCTCATATCTCGAGAACCATTTGACTTGGAGACTTGATTTTTGTTGCAAACGTGTCCATTTAACGCAAATAAACCTCTCATAGCCGCATTTAGCATTTCGCTGTACGGATATTTTTTTAATCGAACCGCACTTGAAATCCTCATTTTGACTTTTGCTGCATTTTCGTTGAAGTTAATAGGGCTCATATCTCGAGAACCATTTGACTTGGAGACTTGATTTTTGTTGCAAACGTGTCCATTTAACGCAAATAAACCTCTCATAGCCGCATTTAGCATTTCGCTGTACGGATATTTTTTTAATCGAACCGCACTTGAAATCCTCATTTTGCCTTTTGCTGCATTTTCGTTGAAGTTAATAGGGCTCATATCTCGAGAACCATTTGACTTGGAGACTTGATTTTTGTTGCAAACGTGTCCATTTAACGCAAATAAACCTCTCATAGCCGCATTTAGCATTTCGCTGTACGGATATTTTTTTAATCGAACCGCACTTGAAATCCTCATTTTGACTTTTGCTGCATTTTCGTTGAAGTTAATAGGGCTCATATCTCGAGAACCATTTGACTTGGAGACTTGATTTTTGTTGCAAACGTGTCCATTTAACGCAAATAAACCTCTCATAGCCGCATTTAGCATTTCGCTGTACGGATATTTTTTTAATCGAACCGCACTTGAAATCCTCATTTTGACTTTTGCTGCATTTTCGTTGAAGTTAATAGGGCTCATATCTCGAGAACCATTTGACTTGGAGACTTGATTTTTGTTGCAAACGTGTCCATTTAACGCAAATAAACCTCTCATAGCCGCATTTAGCATTTCGCTGTACGGATATTTTTTTAATCGAACCGCACTTGAAATCCTCATTTTGCCTTTTGCTGCATTTTCGTTGAAGTTAATAGGGCTCATATCTCGAGAACCATTTGACTTGGAGACTTGATTTTTGTTGCAAACGTGTCCATTTAACGCAAATAAACCTCTCATAGCCGCATTTAGCATTTCGCTGTACGGATATTTTTTTAATCGAACCGCACTTGAAATCCTCATTTTGACTTTTGCTGCATTTTCGTTGAAGTTAATAGGGCTCATATCTCGAGAACCATTTGACTTGGAGACTTGATTTTTGTTGCAAACGTGTCCATTTAACGCAAATAAACCTCTCATAGCCGCATTTAGCATTTCGCTGTACGGATATTTTTTTAATCGAACCGCACTTGAAATCCTCATTTTGCCTTTTGCTGCATTTTCGTTGAAGTTAATAGGGCTCATATCTCGAGAACCATTTGACTTGGAGACTTGATTTTTGTTGCAAACGTGTCCATTTAACGCAAATAAACCTCTCATAGCCGCATTTAGCATTTCGCTGTACGGATATTTTTTTAATCGAACCGCACTTGAAATCCTCATTTTGACTTTTGCTGCATTTTCGTTGAAGTTAATAGGGCTCATATCTCGAGAACCATTTGACTTGGAGACTTGATTTTTGTTGCAAACGTGTCCATTTAACGCAAATAAACCTCTCATAGCCGCATTTAGCATTTCGCTGTACGGATATTTTTTTAATCGAACCGCACTTGAAATCCTCATTTTGCCTTTTGCTGCATTTTCGTTGAAGTTAATAGGGCTCATATCTCGAGAACCATTTGACTTGGAGACTTGATTTTTGTTGCAAACGTGTCCATTTAACGCAAATAAACCTCTCATAGCCGCATTTAGCATTTCGCTGTACGGATATTTTTTTAATCGAACCGCACTTGAAATCCTCATTTTGACTTTTGCTGCATTTTCGTTGAAGTTAATAGGGCTCATATCTCGAGAACCATTTGACTTGGAGACTTGATTTTTGTTGCAAACGTGTCCATTTAACGCAAATAAACCTCTCATAGCCGCATTTAGCATTTCGCTGTACGGATATTTTTTTAATCGAACCGCACTTGAAATCCTCATTTTGCCTTTTGCTGCATTTTCGTTGAAGTTAATAGGGCTCATATCTCGAGAACCATTTGACTTGGAGACTTGATTTTTGTTGCAAACGTGTCCATTTAACGCAAATAAACCTCTCATAGCCGCATTTAGCATTTCGCTGTACGGATATTTTTTTAATCGAACCGCACTTGAAATCCTCATTTTGACTTTTGCTGCATTTTCGTTGAAGTTAATAGGGCTCATATCTCGAGAACCATTTGACTTGGAGACTTGATTTTTGTTGCAAACGTGTCCATTTAACGCAAATAAACCTCTCATAGCCGCATTTAGCATTTCGCTGTACGGATATTTTTTTAATCGAACCGCACTTGAAATCCTCATTTTGACTTTTGCTGCATTTTCGTTGAAGTTAATAGGGCTCATATCTCGAGAACCATTTGACTTGGAGACTTGATTTTTGTTGCAAACGTGTCCATTTAACGCAAATAAACCTCTCATAGCCGCATTTAGCATTTCGCTGTACGGATATTTTTTTAATCGAACCGCACTTGAAATCCTCATTTTGACTTTTGCTGCATTTTCGTTGAAGTTAATAGGGCTCATATCTCGAGAACCATTTGACTTGGAGACTTGATTTTTGTTGCAAACGTGTCCATTTAACGCAAATAAACCTCTCATAGCCGCATTTAGCATTTCGCTGTACGGATATTTTTTTAATCGAACCGCACTTGAAATCCTCATTTTGACTTTTGCTGCATTTTCGTTGAAGTTAATAGGGCTCATATCTCGAGAACCATTTGACTTGGAGACTTGATTTTTGTTGCAAACGTGTCCATTTAACGCAAATAAACCTCTCATAGCCGCATTTAGCATTTCGCTGTACGGATATTTTTTTAATCGAACCGCACTTGAAATCCTCATTTTGACTTTTGCTGCATTTTCGTTGAAGTTAATAGGGCTCATATCTCGAGAACCATTTGACTTGGAGACTTGATTTTTGTTGCAAACGTGTCCATTTAACGCAAATAAACCTCTCATAGCCGCATTTAGCATTTCGCTGTACGGATATTTTTTTAATCGAACCGCACTTGAAATCCTCATTTTGCCTTTTGCTGCATTTTCGTTGAAGTTAATAGGGCTCATATCTCGAGAACCATTTGACTTGGAGACTTGATTTTTGTTGCAAACGTGTCCATTTAACGCAAATAAACCTCTCATAGCCGCATTTAGCATTTCGCTGTACGGATATTTTTTTAATCGAACCGCACTTGAAATCCTCATTTTGACTTTTGCTGCATTTTCGTTGAAGTTAATAGGGCTCATATCTCGAGAACCATTTGACTTGGAGACTTGATTTTTGTTGCAAACGTGTCCATTTAACGCAAATAAACCTCTCATAGCCGCATTTAGCATTTCGCTGTACGGATATTTTTTTAATCGAACCGCACTTGAAATCCTCATTTTGACTTTTGCTGCATTTTCGTTGAAGTTAATAGGGCTCATATCTCGAGAACCATTTGACTTGGAGACTTGATTTTTGTTGCAAACGTGTCCATTTAACGCAAATAAACCTCTCATAGCCGCATTTAGCATTTCGCTGTACGGATATTTTTTTAATCGAACCGCACTTGAAATCCTCATTTTGCCTTTTGCTGCATTTTCGTTGAAGTTAATAGGGCTCATATCTCGAGAACCATTTGACTTGGAGACTTGATTTTTGTTGCAAACGTGTCCATTTAACGCAAATAAACCTCTCATAGCCGCATTTAGCATTTCGCTGTACGGATATTTTTTTAATCGAACCGCACTTGAAATCCTCATTTTGACTTTTGCTGCATTTTCGTTGAAGTTAATAGGGCTCATATCTCGAGAACCATTTGACTTGGAGACTTGATTTTTGTTGCAAACGTGTCCATTTAACGCAAATAAACCTCTCATAGCCGCATTTAGCATTTCGCTGTACGGATATTTTTTTAATCGAACCGCACTTGAAATCCTCATTTTGCCTTTTGCTGCATTTTCGTTGAAGTTAATAGGGCTCATATCTCGAGAACCATTTGACTTGGAGACTTGATTTTTGTTGCAAACGTGTCCATTTAACGCAAATAAACCTCTCATAGCCGCATTTAGCATTTCGCTGTACGGATATTTTTTTAATCGAACCGCACTTGAAATCCTCATTTTGACTTTTGCTGCATTTTCGTTGAAGTTAATAGGGCTCATATCTCGAGAACCATTTGACTTGGAGACTTGATTTTTGTTGCAAACGTGTCCATTTAACGCAAATAAACCTCTCATAGCCGCATTTAGCATTTCGCTGTACGGATATTTTTTTAATCGAACCGCACTTGAAATCCTCATTTTGACTTTTGCTGCATTTTCGTTGAAGTTAATAGGGCTCATATCTCGAGAACCATTTGACTTGGAGACTTGATTTTTGTTGCAAACGTGTCCATTTAACGCAAATAAACCTCTCATAGCCGCATTTAGCATTTCGCTGTACGGATATTTTTTTAATCGAACCGCACTTGAAATCCTCATTTTGACTTTTGCTGCATTTTCGTTGAAGTTAATAGGGCTCATATCTCGAGAACCATTTGACTTGGAGACTTGATTTTTGTTGCAAACGTGTCCATTTAACGCAAATAAACCTCTCATAGCCGCATTTAGCATTTCGCTGTACGGATATTTTTTTAATCGAACCGCACTTGAAATCCTCATTTTGACTTTTGCTGCATTTTCGTTGAAGTTAATAGGGCTCATATCTCGAGAACCATTTGACTTGGAGACTTGATTTTTGTTGCAAACGTGTCCATTTAACGCAAATAAACCTCTCATAGCCGCATTTAGCATTTCGCTGTACGGATATTTTTTTAATCGAACCGCACTTGAAATCCTCATTTTGCCTTTTGCTGCATTTTCGTTGAAGTTAATAGGGCTCATATCTCGAGAACCATTTGACTTGGAGACTTGATTTTTGTTGCAAACGTGTCCATTTAACGCAAATAAACCTCTCATAGCCGCATTTAGCATTTCGCTGTACGGATATTTTTTTAATCGAACCGCACTTGAAATCCTCATTTTGACTTTTGCTGCATTTTCGTTGAAGTTAATAGGGCTCATATCTCGAGAACCATTTGACTTGGAGACTTGATTTTTGTTGCAAACGTGTCCATTTAACGCAAATAAACCTCTCATAGCCGCATTTAGCATTTCGCTGTACGGATATTTTTTTAATCGAACCGCACTTGAAATCCTCATTTTGACTTTTGCTGCATTTTCGTTGAAGTTAATAGGGCTCATATCTCGAGAACCATTTGACTTGGAGACTTGATTTTTGTTGCAAACGTGTCCATTTAACGCAAATAAACCTCTCATAGCCGCATTTAGCATTTCGCTGTACGGATATTTTTTTAATCGAACCGCACTTGAAATCCTCATTTTGCCTTTTGCTGCATTTTCGTTGAAGTTAATAGGGCTCATATCTCGAGAACCATTTGACTTGGAGACTTGATTTTTGTTGCAAACGTGTCCATTTAACGCAAATAAACCTCTCATAGCCGCATTTAGCATTTCGCTGTACGGATATTTTTTTAATCGAACCGCACTTGAAATCCTCATTTTGACTTTTGCTGCATTTTCGTTGAAGTTAATAGGGCTCATATCTCGAGAACCATTTGACTTGGAGACTTGATTTTTGTTGCAAACGTGTCCATTTAACGCAAATAAACCTCTCATAGCCGCATTTAGCATTTCGCTGTACGGATATTTTTTTAATCGAACCGCACTTAAAATCCTCATTTTGCCTTTTGCTGCATTTTCGTTGAAGTTAATAGGGCTCATATCTCGAGAACCATTTGACTTGGAGACTTGATTTTTGTTGCAAACGTGTCCATTTAACGCAAATAAACCTCTCATAGCCGCATTTAGCATTTCGCTGTACGGATATTTTTTTAATCGAACCGCACTTGAAATCCTCATTTTGACTTTTGCTGCATTTTCGTTGAAGTTAATAGGGCTCATATCTCGAGAACCATTTGACTTGGAGACTTGATTTTTGTTGCAAACGTGTCCATTTAACGCAAATAAACCTCTCATAGCCGCATTTAGCATTTCGCTGTACGGATATTTTTTTAATCGAACCGCACTTGAAATCCTCATTTTGACTTTTGCTGCATTTTCGTTGAAGTTAATAGGGCTCATATCTCGAGAACCATTTGACTTGGAGACTTGATTTTTGTTGCAAACGTGTCCATTTAACGCAAATAAACCTCTCATAGCCGCATTTAGCATTTCGCTGTACGGATATTTTTTTAATCGAACCGCACTTGAAATCCTCATTTTGACTTTTGCTGCATTTTCGTTGAAGTTAATAGGGCTCATATCTCGAGAACCATTTGACTTGGAGACTTGATTTTTGTTGCAAACGTGTCCATTTAACGCAAATAAACCTCTCATAGCCGCATTTAGCATTTCGCTGTACGGATATTTTTTTAATCGAACCGCACTTGAAATCCTCATTTTGCCTTTTGCTGCATTTTCGTTGAAGTTAATAGGGCTCATATCTCGAGAACCATTTGACTTGGAGACTTGATTTTTGTTGCAAACGTGTCCATTTAACGCAAATAAACCTCTCATAGCCGCATTTAGCATTTCGCTGTACGGATATTTTTTTAATCGAACCGCACTTGAAATCCTCATTTTGACTTTTGCTGCATTTTCGTTGAAGTTAATAGGGCTCATATCTCGAGAACCATTTGACTTGGAGACTTGATTTTTGTTGCAAACGTGTCCATTTAACGCAAATAAACCTCTCATAGCCGCATTTAGCATTTCGCTGTACGGATATTTTTTTAATCGAACCGCACTTGAAATCCTCATTTTGACTTTTGCTGCATTTTCGTTGAAGTTAATAGGGCTCATATCTCGAGAACCATTTGACTTGGAGACTTGATTTTTGTTGCAAACGTGTCCATTTAACGCAAATAAACCTCTCATAGCCGCATTTAGCATTTCGCTGTACGGATATTTTTTTAATCGAACCGCACTTGAAATCCTCATTTTGACTTTTGCTGCATTTTCGTTGAAGTTAATAGGGCTCATATCTCGAGAACCATTTGACTTGGAGACTTGATTTTTGTTGCAAACGTGTCCATTTAACGCAAATAAACCTCTCATAGCCGCATTTAGCATTTCGCTGTACGGATATTTTTTTAATCGAACCGCACTTGAAATCCTCATTTTGACTTTTGCTGCATTTTCGTTGAAGTTAATAGGGCTCATATCTCGAGAACCATTTGACTTGGAGACTTGATTTTTGTTGCAAACGTGTCCATTTAACGCAAATAAACCTCTCATAGCCGCATTTAGCATTTCGCTGTACGGATATTTTTTTAATCGAACCGCACTTGAAATCCTCATTTTGCCTTTTGCTGCATTTTCGTTGAAGTTAATAGGGCTCATATCTCGAGAACCATTTGACTTGGAGACTTGATTTTTGTTGCAAACGTGTCCATTTAACGCAAATAAACCTCTCATAGCCGCATTTAGCATTTCGCTGTACGGATATTTTTTTAATCGAACCGCACTTGAAATCCTCATTTTGACTTTTGCTGCATTTTCGTTGAAGTTAATAGGGCTCATATCTCGAGAACCATTTGACTTGGAGACTTGATTTTTGTTGCAAACGTGTCCATTTAACGCAAATAAACCTCTCATAGCCGCATTTAGCATTTCGCTGTACGGATATTTTTTTAATCGAACCGCACTTGAAATCCTCATTTTGACTTTTGCTGCATTTTCGTTGAAGTTAATAGGGCTCATATCTCGAGAACCATTTGACTTGGAGACTTGATTTTTGTTGCAAACGTGTCCATTTAACGCAAATAAACCTCTCATAGCCGCATTTAGCATTTCGCTGTACGGATATTTTTTTAATCGAACCGCACTTGAAATCCTCATTTTGCCTTTTGCTGCATTTTCGTTGAAGTTAATAGGGCTCATATCTCGAGAACCATTTGACTTGGAGACTTGATTTTTGTTGCAAACGTGTCCATTTAACGCAAATAAACCTCTCATAGCCGCATTTAGCATTTCGCTGTACGGATA
This sequence comes from Uloborus diversus, assembly GCF_026930045.1. Classification (NCBI taxonomy): domain Eukaryota; kingdom Metazoa; phylum Arthropoda; class Arachnida; order Araneae; family Uloboridae; genus Uloborus; species Uloborus diversus. Next base: position 9,973 of record NW_026558848.1, on the reverse strand, counting down.
TTTTTTTAATCGAACCGCACTTGAAATCCTCATTTTGCCTTTTGCTGCATTTTCGTTGAAGTTAATAGGGCTCATATCTCGAGAACCATTTGACTTGGAGACTTGATTTTTGTTGCAAACGTGTCCATTTAACGCAAATAAACCTCTCATAGCCGCATTTAGCATTTCGCTGTACGGATATTTTTTTAATCGAACCGCACTTGAAATCCTCATTTTGACTTTTGCTGCATTTTCGTTGAAGTTAATAGGGCTCATATCTCGAGAACCATTTGACTTGGAGACTTGATTTTTGTTGCAAACGTGTCCATTTAACGCAAATAAACCTCTCATAGCCGCATTTAGCATTTCGCTGTACGGATATTTTTTTAATCGAACCGCACTTGAAATCCTCATTTTGACTTTTGCTGCATTTTCGTTGAAGTTAATAGGGCTCATATCTCGAGAACCATTTGACTTGGAGACTTGATTTTTGTTGCAAACGTGTCCATTTAACGCAAATAAACCTCTCATAGCCGCATTTAGCATTTCGCTGTACGGATATTTTTTTAATCGAACCGCACTTGAAATCCTCATTTTGCCTTTTGCTGCATTTTCGTTGAAGTTAATAGGGCTCATATCTCGAGAACCATTTGACTTGGAGACTTGATTTTTGTTGCAAACGTGTCCATTTAACGCAAATAAACCTCTCATAGCCGCATTTAGCATTTCGCTGTACGGATATTTTTTTAATCGAACCGCACTTGAAATCCTCATTTTGACTTTTGCTGCATTTTCGTTGAAGTTAATAGGGCTCATATCTCGAGAACCATTTGACTTGGAGACTTGATTTTTGTTGCAAACGTGTCCATTTAACGCAAATAAACCTCTCATAGCCGCATTTAGCATTTCGCTGTACGGATATTTTTTTAATCGAACCGCACTTAAAATCCTCATTTTGCCTTTTGCTGCATTTTCGTTGAAGTTAATAGGGCTCATATCTCGAGAACCATTTGACTTGGAGACTTGATTTTTGTTGCAAACGTGTCCATTTAACGCAAATAAACCTCTCATAGCCGCATTTAGCATTTCGCTGTACGGATATTTTTTTAATCGAACCGCACTTGAAATCCTCATTTTGACTTTTGCTGCATTTTCGTTGAAGTTAATAGGGCTCATATCTCGAGAACCATTTGACTTGGAGACTTGATTTTTGTTGCAAACGTGTCCATTTAACGCAAATAAACCTCTCATAGCCGCATTTAGCATTTCGCTGTACGGATATTTTTTTAATCGAACCGCACTTGAAATCCTCATTTTGACTTTTGCTGCATTTTCGTTGAAGTTAATAGGGCTCATATCTCGAGAACCATTTGACTTGGAGACTTGATTTTTGTTGCAAACGTGTCCATTTAACGCAAATAAACCTCTCATAGCCGCATTTAGCATTTCGCTGTACGGATATTTTTTTAATCGAACCGCACTTGAAATCCTCATTTTGACTTTTGCTGCATTTTCGTTGAAGTTAATAGGGCTCATATCTCGAGAACCATTTGACTTGGAGACTTGATTTTTGTTGCAAACGTGTCCATTTAACGCAAATAAACCTCTCATAGCCGCATTTAGCATTTCGCTGTACGGATATTTTTTTAATCGAACCGCACTTGAAATCCTCATTTTGCCTTTTGCTGCATTTTCGTTGAAGTTAATAGGGCTCATATCTCGAGAACCATTTGACTTGGAGACTTGATTTTTGTTGCAAACGTGTCCATTTAACGCAAATAAACCTCTCATAGCCGCATTTAGCATTTCGCTGTACGGATATTTTTTTAATCGAACCGCACTTGAAATCCTCATTTTGACTTTTGCTGCATTTTCGTTGAAGTTAATAGGGCTCATATCTCGAGAACCATTTGACTTGGAGACTTGATTTTTGTTGCAAACGTGTCCATTTAACGCAAATAAACCTCTCATAGCCGCATTTAGCATTTCGCTGTACGGATATTTTTTTAATCGAACCGCACTTGAAATCCTCATTTTGACTTTTGCTGCATTTTCGTTGAAGTTAATAGGGCTCATATCTCGAGAACCATTTGACTTGGAGACTTGATTTTTGTTGCAAACGTGTCCATTTAACGCAAATAAACCTCTCATAGCCGCATTTAGCATTTCGCTGTACGGATATTTTTTTAATCGAACCGCACTTGAAATCCTCATTTTGACTTTTGCTGCATTTTCGTTGAAGTTAATAGGGCTCATATCTCGAGAACCATTTGACTTGGAGACTTGATTTTTGTTGCAAACGTGTCCATTTAACGCAAATAAACCTCTCATAGCCGCATTTAGCATTTCGCTGTACGGATATTTTTTTAATCGAACCGCACTTGAAATCCTCATTTTGACTTTTGCTGCATTTTCGTTGAAGTTAATAGGGCTCATATCTCGAGAACCATTTGACTTGGAGACTTGATTTTTGTTGCAAACGTGTCCATTTAACGCAAATAAACCTCTCATAGCCGCATTTAGCATTTCGCTGTACGGATATTTTTTTAATCGAACCGCACTTGAAATCCTCATTTTGCCTTTTGCTGCATTTTCGTTGAAGTTAATAGGGCTCATATCTCGAGAACCATTTGACTTGGAGACTTGATTTTTGTTGCAAACGTGTCCATTTAACGCAAATAAACCTCTCATAGCCGCATTTAGCATTTCGCTGTACGGATATTTTTTTAATCGAACCGCACTTGAAATCCTCATTTTGACTTTTGCTGCATTTTCGTTGAAGTTAATAGGGCTCATATCTCGAGAACCATTTGACTTGGAGACTTGATTTTTGTTGCAAACGTGTCCATTTAACGCAAATAAACCTCTCATAGCCGCATTTAGCATTTCGCTGTACGGATATTTTTTTAATCGAACCGCACTTGAAATCCTCATTTTGACTTTTGCTGCATTTTCGTTGAAGTTAATAGGGCTCATATCTCGAGAACCATTTGACTTGGAGACTTGATTTTTGTTGCAAACGTGTCCATTTAACGCAAATAAACCTCTCATAGCCGCATTTAGCATTTCGCTGTACGGATATTTTTTTAATCGAACCGCACTTAAAATCCTCATTTTGCCTTTTGCTGCATTTTCGTTGAAGTTAATAGGGCTCATATCTCGAGAACCATTTGACTTGGAGACTTGATTTTTGTTGCAAACGTGTCCATTTAACGCAAATAAACCTCTCATAGCCGCATTTAGCATTTCGCTGTACGGATATTTTTTTAATCGAACCGCACTTGAAATCCTCATTTTGACTTTTGCTGCATTTTCGTTGAAGTTAATAGGGCTCATATCTCGAGAACCATTTGACTTGGAGACTTGATTTTTGTTGCAAACGTGTCCATTTAACGCAAATAAACCTCTCATAGCCGCATTTAGCATTTCGCTGTACGGATATTTTTTTAATCGAACCGCACTTGAAATCCTCATTTTGACTTTTGCTGCATTTTCGTTGAAGTTAATAGGGCTCATATCTCGAGAACCATTTGACTTGGAGACTTGATTTTTGTTGCAAACGTGTCCATTTAACGCAAATAAACCTCTCATAGCCGCATTTAGCATTTCGCTGTACGGATATTTTTTTAATCGAACCGCACTTGAAATCCTCATTTTGACTTTTGCTGCATTTTCGTTGAAGTTAATAGGGCTCATATCTCGAGAACCATTTGACTTGGAGACTTGATTTTTGTTGCAAACGTGTCCATTTAACGCAAATAAACCTCTCATAGCCGCATTTAGCATTTCGCTGTACGGATATTTTTTTAATCGAACCGCACTTGAAATCCTCATTTTGACTTTTGCTGCATTTTCGTTGAAGTTAATAGGGCTCATATCTCGAGAACCATTTGACTTGGAGACTTGATTTTTGTTGCAAACGTGTCCATTTAACGCAAATAAACCTCTCATAGCCGCATTTAGCATTTCGCTGTACGGATATTTTTTTAATCGAACCGCACTTGAAATCCTCATTTTGACTTTTGCTGCATTTTCGTTGAAGTTAATAGGGCTCATATCTCGAGAACCATTTGACTTGGAGACTTGATTTTTGTTGCAAACGTGTCCATTTAACGCAAATAAACCTCTCATAGCCGCATTTAGCATTTCGCTGTACGGATATTTTTTTAATCGAACCGCACTTGAAATCCTCATTTTGACTTTTGCTGCATTTTCGTTGAAGTTAATAGGGCTCATATCTCGAGAACCATTTGACTTGGAGACTTGATTTTTGTTGCAAACGTGTCCATTTAACGCAAATAAACCTCTCATAGCCGCATTTAGCATTTCGCTGTACGGATATTTTTTTAATCGAACCGCACTTGAAATCCTCATTTTGACTTTTGCTGCATTTTCGTTGAAGTTAATAGGGCTCATATCTCGAGAACCATTTGACTTGGAGACTTGATTTTTGTTGCAAACGTGTCCATTTAACGCAAATAAACCTCTCATAGCCGCATTTAGCATTTCGCTGTACGGATATTTTTTTAATCGAACCGCACTTGAAATCCTCATTTTGCCTTTTGCTGCATTTTCGTTGAAGTTAATAGGGCTCATATCTCGAGAACCATTTGACTTGGAGACTTGATTTTTGTTGCAAACGTGTCCATTTAACGCAAATAAACCTCTCATAGCCGCATTTAGCATTTCGCTGTACGGATATTTTTTTAATCGAACCGCACTTGAAATCCTCATTTTGACTTTTGCTGCATTTTCGTTGAAGTTAATAGGGCTCATATCTCGAGAACCATTTGACTTGGAGACTTGATTTTTGTTGCAAACGTGTCCATTTAACGCAAATAAACCTCTCATAGCCGCATTTAGCATTTCGCTGTACGGATATTTTTTTAATCGAACCGCACTTGAAATCCTCATTTTGACTTTTGCTGCATTTTCGTTGAAGTTAATAGGGCTCATATCTCGAGAACCATTTGACTTGGAGACTTGATTTTTGTTGCAAACGTGTCCATTTAACGCAAATAAACCTCTCATAGCCGCATTTAGCATTTCGCTGTACGGATATTTTTTTAATCGAACCGCACTTGAAATCCTCATTTTGACTTTTGCTGCATTTTCGTTGAAGTTAATAGGGCTCATATCTCGAGAACCATTTGACTTGGAGACTTGATTTTTGTTGCAAACGTGTCCATTTAACGCAAATAAACCTCTCATAGCCGCATTTAGCATTTCGCTGTACGGATATTTTTTTAATCGAACCGCACTTGAAATCCTCATTTTGACTTTTGCTGCATTTTCGTTGAAGTTAATAGGGCTCATATCTCGAGAACCATTTGACTTGGAGACTTGATTTTTGTTGCAAACGTGTCCATTTAACGCAAATAAACCTCTCATAGCCGCATTTAGCATTTCGCTGTACGGATATTTTTTTAATCGAACCGCACTTGAAATCCTCATTTTGCCTTTTGCTGCATTTTCGTTGAAGTTAATAGGGCTCATATCTCGAGAACCATTTGACTTGGAGACTTGATTTTTGTTGCAAACGTGTCCATTTAACGCAAATAAACCTCTCATAGCCGCATTTAGCATTTCGCTGTACGGATATTTTTTTAATCGAACCGCACTTGAAATCCTCATTTTGACTTTTGCTGCATTTTCGTTGAAGTTAATAGGGCTCATATCTCGAGAACCATTTGACTTGGAGACTTGATTTTTGTTGCAAACGTGTCCATTTAACGCAAATAAACCTCTCATAGCCGCATTTAGCATTTCGCTGTACGGATATTTTTTTAATCGAACCGCACTTGAAATCCTCATTTTGACTTTTGCTGCATTTTCGTTGAAGTTAATAGGGCTCATATCTCGAGAACCATTTGACTTGGAGACTTGATTTTTGTTGCAAACGTGTCCATTTAACGCAAATAAACCTCTCATAGCCGCATTTAGCATTTCGCTGTACGGATATTTTTTTAATCGAACCGCACTTAAAATCCTCATTTTGCCTTTTGCTGCATTTTCGTTGAAGTTAATAGGGCTCATATCTCGAGAACCATTTGACTTGGAGACTTGATTTTTGTTGCAAACGTGTCCATTTAACGCAAATAAACCTCTCATAGCCGCATTTAGCATTTCGCTGTACGGATATTTTTTTAATCGAACCGCACTTGAAATCCTCATTTTGACTTTTGCTGCATTTTCGTTGAAGTTAATAGGGCTCATATCTCGAGAACCATTTGACTTGGAGACTTGATTTTTGTTGCAAACGTGTCCATTTAACGCAAATAAACCTCTCATAGCCGCATTTAGCATTTCGCTGTACGGATATTTTTTTAATCGAACCGCACTTGAAATCCTCATTTTGACTTTTGCTGCATTTTCGTTGAAGTTAATAGGGCTCATATCTCGAGAACCATTTGACTTGGAGACTTGATTTTTGTTGCAAACGTGTCCATTTAACGCAAATAAACCTCTCATAGCCGCATTTAGCATTTCGCTGTACGGATATTTTTTTAATCGAACCGCACTTGAAATCCTCATTTTGCCTTTTGCTGCATTTTCGTTGAAGTTAATAGGGCTCATATCTCGAGAACCATTTGACTTGGAGACTTGATTTTTGTTGCAAACGTGTCCATTTAACGCAAATAAACCTCTCATAGCCGCATTTAGCATTTCGCTGTACGGATATTTTTTTAATCGAACCGCACTTGAAATCCTCATTTTGCCTTTTGCTGCATTTTCGTTGAAGTTAATAGGGCTCATATCTCGAGAACCATTTGACTTGGAGACTTGATTTTTGTTGCAAACGTGTCCATTTAACGCAAATAAACCTCTCATAGCCGCATTTAGCATTTCGCTGTACGGATATTTTTTTAATCGAACCGCACTTGAAATCCTCATTTTGACTTTTGCTGCATTTTCGTTGAAGTTAATAGGGCTCATATCTCGAGAACCATTTGACTTGGAGACTTGATTTTTGTTGCAAACGTGTCCATTTAACGCAAATAAACCTCTCATAGCCGCATTTAGCATTTCGCTGTACGGATATTTTTTTAATCGAACCGCACTTGAAATCCTCATTTTGCCTTTTGCTGCATTTTCGTTGAAGTTAATAGGGCTCATATCTCGAGAACCATTTGACTTGGAGACTTGATTTTTGTTGCAAACGTGTCCATTTAACGCAAATAAACCTCTCATAGCCGCATTTAGCATTTCGCTGTACGGATATTTTTTTAATCGAACCGCACTTGAAATCCTCATTTTGACTTTTGCTGCATTTTCGTTGAAGTTAATAGGGCTCATATCTCGAGAACCATTTGACTTGGAGACTTGATTTTTGTTGCAAACGTGTCCATTTAACGCAAATAAACCTCTCATAGCCGCATTTAGCATTTCGCTGTACGGATATTTTTTTAATCGAACCGCACTTGAAATCCTCATTTTGCCTTTTGCTGCATTTTCGTTGAAGTTAATAGGGCTCATATCTCGAGAACCATTTGAGACTTGATTTTTGTTGCAAACGTGTCCATTTAACGCAAATAAACCTCTCATAGCCGCATTTAGCATTTCGCTGTACGGATATTTTTTTAATCGAACCGCACTTGAAATCCTCATTTTGACTTTTGCTGCATTTTCGTTGAAGTTAATAGGGCTCATATCTCGAGAACCATTTGACTTGGAGACTTGATTTTTGTTGCAAACGTGTCCATTTAACGCAAATAAACCTCTCATAGCCGCATTTAGCATTTCGCTGTACGGATATTTTTTTAATCGAACCGCACTTGAAATCCTCATTTTGACTTTTGCTGCATTTTCGTTGAAGTTAATAGGGCTCATATCTCGAGAACCATTTGACTTGGAGACTTGATTTTTGTTGCAAACGTGTCCATTTAACGCAAATAAACCTCTCATAGCCGCATTTAGCATTTCGCTGTACGGATATTTTTTTAATCGAACCGCACTTGAAATCCTCATTTTGACTTTTGCTGCATTTTCGTTGAAGTTAATAGGGCTCATATCTCGAGAACCATTTGACTTGGAGACTTGATTTTTGTTGCAAACGTGTCCATTTAACGCAAATAAACCTCTCATAGCCGCATTTAGCATTTCGCTGTACGGATATTTTTTTAATCGAACCGCACTTGAAATCCTCATTTTGCCTTTTGCTGCATTTTCGTTGAAGTTAATAGGGCTCATATCTCGAGAACCATTTGACTTGGAGACTTGATTTTTGTTGCAAACGTGTCCATTTAACGCAAATAAACCTCTCATAGCCGCATTTAGCATTTCGCTGTACGGATATTTTTTTAATCGAACCGCACTTGAAATCCTCATTTTGACTTTTGCTGCATTTTCGTTGAAGTTAATAGGGCTCATATCTCGAGAACCATTTGACTTGGAGACTTGATTTTTGTTGCAAACGTGTCCATTTAACGCAAATAAACCTCTCATAGCCGCATTTAGCATTTCGCTGTACGGATATTTTTTTAATCGAACCGCACTTGAAATCCTCATTTTGACTTTTGCTGCATTTTCGTTGAAGTTAATAGGGCTCATATCTCGAGAACCATTTGACTTGGAGACTTGATTTTTGTTGCAAACGTGTCCATTTAACGCAAATAAACCTCTCATAGCCGCATTTAGCATTTCGCTGTACGGATATTTTTTTAATCGAACCGCACTTGAAATCCTCATTTTGCCTTTTGCTGCATTTTCGTTGAAGTTAATAGGGCTCATATCTCGAGAACCATTTGACTTGGAGACTTGATTTTTGTTGCAAACGTGTCCATTTAACGCAAATAAACCTCTCATAGCCGCATTTAGCATTTCGCTGTACGGATATTTTTTTAATCGAACCGCACTTGAAATCCTCATTTTGACTTTTGCTGCATTTTCGTTGAAGTTAATAGGGCTCATATCTCGAGAACCATTTGACTTGGAGACTTGATTTTTGTTGCAAACGTGTCCATTTAACGCAAATAAACCTCTCATAGCCGCATTTAGCATTTCGCTGTACGGATATTTTTTTAATCGAACCGCACTTGAAATCCTCATTTTGCCTTTTGCTGCATTTTCGTTGAAGTTAATAGGGCTCATATCTCGAGAACCATTTGACTTGGAGACTTGATTTTTGTTGCAAACGTGTCCATTTAACGCAAATAAACCTCTCATAGCCGCATTTAGCATTTCGCTGTACGGATATTTTTTTAATCGAACCGCACTTGAAATCCTCATTTTGACTTTTGCTGCATTTTCGTTGAAGTTAATAGGGCTCATATCTCGAGAACCATTTGACTTGGAGACTTGATTTTTGTTGCAAACGTGTCCATTTAACGCAAATAAACCTCTCATAGCCGCATTTAGCATTTCGCTGTACGGATATTTTTTTAATCGAACCGCACTTGAAATCCTCATTTTGACTTTTGCTGCATTTTCGTTGAAGTTAATAGGGCTCATATCTCGAGAACCATTTGACTTGGAGACTTGATTTTTGTTGCAAACGTGTCCATTTAACGCAAATAAACCTCTCATAGCCGCATTTAGCATTTCGCTGTACGGATATTTTTTTAATCGAACCGCACTTGAAATCCTCATTTTGACTTTTGCTGCATTTTCGTTGAAGTTAATAGGGCTCATATCTCGAGAACCATTTGACTTGGAGACTTGATTTTTGTTGCAAACGTGTCCATTTAACGCAAATAAACCTCTCATAGCCGCATTTAGCATTTCGCTGTACGGATATTTTTTTAATCGAACCGCACTTGAAATCCTCATTTTGACTTTTGCTGCATTTTCGTTGAAGTTAATAGGGCTCATATCTCGAGAACCATTTGACTTGGAGACTTGATTTTTGTTGCAAACGTGTCCATTTAACGCAAATAAACCTCTCATAGCCGCATTTAGCATTTCGCTGTACGGATATTTTTTTAATCGAACCGCACTTGAAATCCTCATTTTGACTTTTGCTGCATTTTCGTTGAAGTTAATAGGGCTCATATCT